>NC_090734.1:15907890-15922890 GCF_036898095.1 Palaemon carinicauda
CTTGCCTTCATGAACGTGAACCTGGACAGTGTCCAAACTTTACCTTCATGAACGTGCACCTAGACAGTATTCAGATCTTACCTTCATGAACATGAACTTAGACAGTAACCTGTACCGCATGTGTATCACACACGCTCGTACACTGTAATGGTATTTCTGTGTTTTGTATACTATCATTATTGCTCTTCCCTCACACTGATAACCTGTTTAAGCCTTTATGATATGGAATCATTGTGTTTGAATTTTTGTGTCGTTCTTACTTGGAATGAGTTGCATAAATAATCATGCTCCATCGAACGGTTGAAATAAAGTTAGTTGCATTCGTGTCATCTCTCAGTTATCACCTAACGGACGCGTCTGCACACTGGTGACCAGCGGAGTGTCCACTCCCTCCCGCCTGCCTCCTCACTGCTGTGCCCTACTGTTTGAAGATGCTGTCAACCAAACCTGAATCTTTGGCACATGCCGCCTCAATGAAACTACCGCCCTTCACCAGCAGAGAAGCGTTCACCTAGTTCCAGTGTTCTGAAGTCCAGTTTTGCATCAAGGCCATGACTCAGTCAAGCACCAAAGCAGATTATGTTCTCGCGGCGACCCCCAAGGACACTTTTCCAGAAATTTTCGATTGGCTGCGAGAGCAAGGGAACACCTCAATAACATAAAACACCCTTAAATCATACCTCCTGGAGCAGTATTTACCATCGCCAGCTGGCCCGTAAGAAAAACTTTTTCAGCTCTCTCAATAACCATTGGGGGACCAGAAGGCTTCGATCTCCCCCAGGGAAATGACCAGTATCACTATCCTCCAAACTACCGCAGATGGCTCTCCTCATGAAGTGAACCTATTTCGTGCCCTTTGGGTACAGCGCCTACCCGAACCTGTACTTGCTGCCATCTCCGATATTGATATTTTGCCTATGAAGGACCTGATAACCAAAGTCGATGCCCTTATGGACAGCCACTTCACTACCTTCCAAACTTCCATCAACGCCTCCACTCCTGACAAAGTGGACAAATATTCAATATCAACCGAAGGTGATGTGAATGTAGTAGTACAAAGATGCCCACCCCGTGATGTGCCGGAGAGGCAACAAAACCGCCTACCACCCACCACTCGCTCACGCCACAACCAACGACCTCTACAGCCACTTCCTGATGTCCAATGGCCACAATTGTGATACTGCCACTCCAGATTCAGGGCTGCAGCGAAAAAAATGTGTGAATGGTAGTTAGTGGCGAAAAAAAAACCTGTAAGTAAGCCATCGCTTGTGGTGGTGGCTTCCCCTGTCACTAATCTTTTCTTTTTGCAATTTTTGGCAGATATGGGTGCTTGCCATTCTCATCTGCCATGGCCACTCTCCAGGACACAACATAGTCTGTCTAAGTCTGCCGACATCTGCCTGGTAGCTGCCAACGGATCTGTGATACCCACCCACAGTCACGAAACTCTCACATTATCGTTCGGAAGTGCCAAATATAATTGGAAAGCTTCTCGTTGCTGATGTCACATTGCCAATCCTTGGTGCAGACTTCTTCCCACACTTCCAACTCCTGGTTGATTTCACTCCCTTACGATTAGTCAATTAGGATTTGTACTCCTCGGCACCTCTCTGACCTTGTTCTCCACAGCAGCGCACCACGACCATCTCCTAACATCATACCCAGAAGTTTTTTGTCCAGAACTTAATCAAACGCCCACAGTTCCCACCAAACACGTTATTTATCACCATATCAAGATGACAGAGCCCCTAGTGTTTGCCAGATTCAGGCGTCTGGCACCGGATTGTTTGGCAGCCGCTACACAAACGTTCACCAAAATGGAAGAAATGGGCCTTTGCCAAAAAGCCTCTAGCCCATGGTCATCACCCTTACACATTGTCTTGATGAAAGATGGCTCGCTGTGTCCATGTGGGGATTACAGGTGCCTGAACATGAAAACAGAACCAGATCACTAACCACTCTCCTACTTGCACAAAGCGAAGGTTTTCTCCATGCTCAACCTGAAGGGATATTATCAGGTGCCCCTGAACCCAGACGACATCCCCCAAGACTGCCATCACTACCCTCTTTGGTACATCAACCATCAATTACTCGTTTTGGCCCTCGTAATGCTGAGGGCACTTTTCAACGCCTCATAGACAGCATCTTAGGGTACCTCCCCTTCTGTGTTCCTCCAAAGAGGAACACCTCCATCATCTACATATCGTGCTCAACCGCTTATACCAGAACAGCCTTGTAGTCCGGTACGACAAGTATACCTTTTGCGCTAAGGAAGTATCGTTCTTAGGGCACCACATCTCTCCTGAAGGAGTTCATCCACTCCCTGAGAAAGTAACAGACGTTCAACTCGACTGTCAAACCACTACAAGAATTCTTGAGCATGATAAACTATTATCACCGTTTCCTGCCAGCCATTGCTGCCACTCTTGCCCCACTCTGTGCCTCCCACAAGAGTAACCCAAAAGACCTGAAGTGTGGTTCCCTTCAAGAAGCAGCCTTCTGCAACGTAAAGAATGCCCAATCAACTGCTGCTGCACTCACTTTTCCCATGCCACATGCACCTCTCCTTTTCTCCACCGATGCCAGCAACATCGCTATTGTTGCAGTACTCGAGCATGTGGTCAATGGCTTGCACCCACCCATTGGCCTTCTTCAATAGAAAACTGTCAAAGGCAGAACCCGGCTACTCTACATTTGACCTCGAATAGCTGGCAGTACACTTGCCTGTCCGTCACTTTCGCCACTTCTTATGAGGTAAGCCCTTTATCATTCGCATGGAGCACATGCCTCTGTCGCATGCTTTCACTCAACAATCCAATGCCTAGTCCGCCCAACAACGCCGACATCTCTCCGCCGTTGCTGAATACAATTGTACCCTTAAATACATCCCTGGGAAAATGAATCCTGTTGCTGACGCCCTGTCAAGAATCACATTGGCTGCCATTTACTTGGGATTGGATTACGATTGCAAGGTTTTGGCAGAAGCCCAATGAAAAGATCTAGAGTACCAAGCATGTAGGACATCTTGCACAACCCTCCATTGGGAAGACGTCCCTGTCAATGACTCCAACACCACCCTCCTCTGTGAAGTCAGCATTGGTAGACCTAGACAGTGGATACCTTCCTCCATGTGCCAACAGGTCTTTGATTTCATTCATGGTCTTTAACATCCCTTGTGCTGTTCTACTGCACAACAAAGCTCATTTAGCATGGCATTACTAAGGATGCTACGGATTGGTTCTGCACCTGCACTTCATGCCAAACATCAAAAGTACATCGACACACGGATTCCGGTATTGGCTCCTTTCCTCAACCTCAACGGCACTTTGGCCACATTTACGTCGATGTTGTATCGTTCCCTACCCACATCACAAGGACATTGTTACCTGTTTACTATCATCCACCGCTCCACTCGTTGGCCTAAAGCCATTCCCAGAGAGACTTCAACGTCTGCCTTACTCTTAGGATGGTTAGCGAGATTTGGTATCCCTGAGCATATTACTTTTGAAAGGGAACACTTTCACCTCAATTGAGGACATCATTAGCAAATCTCCTGGGAATCAGCTTACATTAGACAACCACATACAACCCTGCTGCCAACGGAATGGTCGAACGTTTTCACTGCACCCTCAACGCAGCTTTGGTGTCCCTCTGTAAGGAATCCACTGGTTTACTCAGCCTCCCTGGGTCCTCCTGGAACTAAGGACCACTCCTAAGGACACCCCAGATGTGTCGGCAGCTGAAATGATGTATGGCAACCCATTGGTCGTCCCTGCTGATTTTTTTCCGTCGATAACCTCCTTTGACAATATCCTGTGTCTATGTCATGTTGTGGGTAAATTTACTCCATGCCACCAGACTTACAAGTCCCCAGCAAAACAATACATACAGACAGATTTGCAGGGATTGCACGTTTTCCTGTGCAACGACACCAGCAAGATCCGTCGGACAACGAAAGCGTTCTTACTCAACGTTTGGGTTAAAGACTGAGTCCCTAGTGATCACCTTAAAACTGCATATCTCCTGCAAGATGGCCCGCCTACAGTGGGCCTCTCCAGAGCAGTGCGCTCTATTTAACATGTATGTCTTTTTTAGGGGGGAGCCATTTATCGCACATGTATCACACACACTCGTACACTGTAATAGTATTTCTGATTCTTTTTATACTGAAGTTATTGCTCTCCCCTTGCACTAATAACCTGTTTAAGCCTGTATGTTCTTGAATCATTGTGTTTGAATTTTTGTGCTGTTCCTGCTTGGAACAGACTGTATAAATACTAATGAAATAACGTTAGTTGCATTCGTCTCGTCTCTCAGTTATCATCTAAAGAGTGCATCTGCACAAGCCTCACCTACCTTCATAAATGAGCACCTGGAAAGTAGCCTGACCTACCTTCATGAGTGTGCAAATATACAGTAGCCTGACTTCCCTTCATGAACGTGCACCTGGACAGGAGCCTTACCTACCTTCATGAACGTGCGGCTGGGCAATAACCTGACCTACATCCATGAATGTGCACCTGGACAATAGCCTGACCTACCTTCATGAACGTGCACTTGGACAGTATCCTGACCTACCTTCATGAACGTGCACCTGAACAGTAGCCGGGTGAGACCCCGAAGGAACACAGGAGTACATCCCAGAGTCATCTGCTTTGACGTCCTTCACCGTCAGACGACTGGTTGTCTCCCCTCTCTCGCGATCCATCTGGGGAATGTTTGAAACCGGGAAACTCATCATGCTGTGCAGCTTTTAAATTTCAACATTAAGAAGATTTCAAATGTTTTCTGCTTATTTTATTCTTTTATGCCTTTTTTCAACTGGCAAGTAACCAAAAGACAGATTATTGAATTTTGATTATTCTTTTATTCTTTTTTCACTTATTTCCTCTTAGAATCAGGAGTCTTAATCACATTTATATGCACTAACTGAATCCTTCTCATTACCAATAATGGTTTTTTATTTCCTTTTGCCTCTATATCGGTTATGGTAAAAGACATCTCAAAATGTTTAACATTTCTAGCTTTAAATAGACTACGATAAGAAATCCCACAAGTGAATTTGCTTATCAGCGGATTGCTGCAAAGTACACTCAGTTACTCCTCTTCTCATTGTCACTTTTAGCATCGTAGAAAAAAAAAGATTAGCTACAGAAAATGAAGGAAACGTAACAAAATCTAATAGATCGTACTTGCATTTTGATTCCACCTCTTGGGGAATTTTGTTCCTTGAGCTGGGTATCGTGGTACCAGTAGATGAGGGTCGAGGGGCCATATAATGAGGTCACTAGACAGGTCAAGGTCAGAGATGATCCCTCTTCCATGAAGATCTCGCGTGGACCTTTGATGTGGACTCTTAAGTCACCTGTGGAGATAAATATCAAACTGATTCTAAACACCCAATTTGCATGAGTCGTCTAAAAAAAATGCAACTTCAAAAAGTGCAAATACTGTGTCTAATTTTATAATTCGTTTCTTCCCTTATAAATTTGTTCTCTCCTCTACCGTTATTCAGTTGCCTTTTGTAATAATCAAGACCATGCCTTTTATCACAATTCCTTAAGCAATAGATTTATTTCTATCTGAACATCCTTATCTTAATTTCAATCATCCTTCTTGACTAAGGTTATCAAGATGAAAGATAGGTAGTGACACTAAATTGTTACTATATCGACAAAAAATATCCCTAACATTTTCATTTGGACAGTCAGTAATCTTGATCAAACTCAAGAGTTTAGTAAAAGCACAACGGAAACTTGCAAGTAGACAATGGTGGCCCTTGCAAGGTTAATTTTGTTTTCGAGAATTACTCAGTAGATCTTATAAGGGTGAATATTAGTTGTGTCCTAAATACAACAGTGTCAGCAATATATATATATATATATATATATATATATATATATATATATATATATATATATATATATATATATATATATATATATATATATAACTAGCCAAGCTACAACACTGATTCGAAAAGCAGAGCTCTACTGAATAAACCAGGATATGATCACATGCCTTAACTGGGTAACCAACCAATATTGCTTGTTATAACGCCATGGTAGTCAGTGTATACTAGCACTTAGTAGTTACCAGATATATGAGCAGCTTCGCTTATGAATTTCACACATATCTGGAAGGGTTATTGAAAAAGCCATCGAACTGTGTACCTGATAATCAATTGATGTAGTGAGTCGCAACCGAGACACAAAATAACCTTTGGTTAGCAATGTTTACTGAAAACAACTGGTATAAATAACAGTGTATGGGATAAAGAAAGAAATGAGATATTGAGAGATCCTTACCGTCTTTGGTTGAAGCTGTGTTGTTGGCAATAAAAACTTTGGTCTTGCTAACACTAATCGGCTGAGATGGACCTGAAAAAAAAAAATAATTTATTAATTTTTAGGAACGGTTCATAATCAGCAACATATTAGACATGGATGATATTAAAGCTGAACAACTCTAGATATATATATATATATATATATATATATATATATATATATATATATATATATATATACTGTATGTGTATATATATATATACTGTATATGTATATATATATATATATATATATATGTATGTATATATAATATACAGTAGATACATACATATATATGAGTATATATATATATATATATATATATATATATATATATATATATATATATATATAGATATATATATATACATACATATATACATACATATATACATATATATATATATATATATATATATATATATATATATATATATATATGTATAAATATATATATACTGCATATATTAGACCTCATTCATTATTCCTTTATTAATTTGCTTGATTTACCTATTTTCATAATTTTTAAATCATTACTGGCTCTGGCCAAGAGCACGTGCTGGCATGTCCCTATTATAATAAACACACAGATGCATATGTATACTGCATATATCCAGATAATATATAGAAAAAAATACATATATATATATATATATATATAGAGAGAGAGAGAGAGAGAGAGAGAGAGAGAGAGAGAGAGAGAGAGAGAGAGAGAAGTTACGACTCACCGTATACATTTAGGGTCACAGGTCTGGAAATCTTGGGATCGCCATTCACCTGGCATTCGTAGATTCCAGCGTCTCTCAGCTGAGCGTATTGTACCACTAGAGTCCACAAGTCAGTTCCTTCCTCGTGTACTAACTGAGAAAAAACACAGCTTAATATTTTAGAATTTCCTAATTTACTATCGACTCTGCAAGTTTATAAACCCAATCAAAATTCGGATCAGTGAAGGGTGTTAATAACATGCTCGTTGGGGATTTACATTATTGAAAATAGATTTTCTTAGGTTAACTTTCGAAAGAAAATAGCAAATAATATATTCTAAGTTTTGTGGCACTATGGAGTCATAAAAACTTGCAAAATACCAATGGTATATGCGATTGTTTCTCTGTTTTATGAAAATAAACGAAATTTGGAAGTACTTTTGAATAGAGATGAAAGGCTCAAAATATAATCTTTAATTCAATATGAACAATGTAAGTTAAGTAAGAGGAAATAATAGACTTTCAGAATAGGTTCGTTGAAGCGTAGGCCTACTAGATGACTGTGGGAGGATACAAAGATTAAAGTGTCTCCATCAAACAGTGTGGACTATAAGTAAGAGGAATTGTTGTAGGCCTACCTATGAATGCAGAGAGAGGAGGAATAAAGGAAGAACAAAGAATAAGGGCTGAAAATTAGGGGATTAGATAAAAATCAGCTCGTGTGAATTACATCTGCCGACAGTGCTCCTCACAAAGTGCAATGTAGGTGTTACTTAAGGGTCTGTGCGTTTCCTTCAGCCCCTGCTGCACTTGCTTTATATACTTCTATCTAATTTCCGTTTTCATATCCTTTTTTCCTATGTATGTAGAAGAATTAATTACAAGTATAAAATTATACAAAATAATGACAGAAGTTAATGAAGATTGAGTTATTAATTATAGGTCAAAAGATCAAGGGATTAGAATCTATTCTCTGTTACTCAACAGTTCTTTCATTCAAGTATTTTTCAACGTGTCAAGAAATGTTGGGATCTTCTCTTAGAAGAATTATATATATATATATATATATATATATATATATATATATATATATATATATATATATATATATATATATATATATAATGTATATAAATATATATATTTATATATATATATATATATATATATATATATATATATATATATTTACATATATATACACACATATATGTATATATGCACACACACACACACACACATATATATATATATATATATATATATATATATATATAATGTGTGTGTGTACATATTATATATATATATATATATATCTATATATATATATATATATATATATATATATATATATATATATATATATATATATATATATATATATATATATATATATATATATATAAATCATTAGTAAATCATATATAATTTTCACGAAAATTTTGTGAAATATATTCGTATTTTTTTTTTTTATCTTAAATTGATATTCTTTAGGACTTACCCAATACAAAAAAAAATATGAAAAATATTTGTTTTGCATTGGGTAAGGTTTTTTTCTATTGGAGTAAAAATATAACCACGGAGAAAAATTTTTCAAGTTAAAACTCTATAAACAAGGCAAAGTTTTGTATAAGGGAATTTTTACATGAGCGGTAAATATTTTTCCGATGAAATTGTTGCACAGAAGGTAAAACTTCTATGAAGGAAACTTTATGCTCTACGAAACAAATATGTACTTCAAGTGAAACTTTTATGATAGACTTATTCATAGCGAGAAAAACAATGGTTTTTTCAAGCTCCTTTGTATCAATTCACAGGAAAATTTTCTTACATAAGCGGAATCTATTACACAACGAGTTACCTTTTAAATAAGCATATTGTATAAGAATGTTTCAATTTTTTTCCATATGAAACAAATCTTCGAGTAAAACACTTTCTTGATTAAATTGATTAAATCAAAGTCCATTATAAGCAAGTTTAATCTATCACAAAAGATTTTTCTGTTTGTGAAAAACTAAAACCCTCTAATTCTCTTCAATAGATAATATTTCTTTAAGTTTAAGATATGTTTTTTAGCCTCTTCTCAATAGCCAATGAAATATCCATTCTGTTAAAGATTTGCATTAAAAGAACGGTGAATATCTGGCAGCATTTTTTCCAGGATTTTTACCGTTTTTAAAACGGTTATTTTGACGTAAAAGAGTGATATCATGGTCACCGACCCGGAAAAGATAATATCAAAGTAATATAAAATTGCGGTCGTCTTTATTTTACTAAAATCCGATTGAGAACAGAATATTTTTATGGTTAATTTACAGTTAAAATTACGTTTTTTTATAACTGTGTAGAGCTCATATCATATTTCTAAAAGTTTATGTAATAATAGAAAAAATGCAGTTATATACGGATGGCAGATACTCTGGGGTGCTTGTCAACAATACCACCTTTCTCCTGAGGAAATTCACAAGAAAGCATCTTCATTACTCCGGGGTACTTATTAATAATAACATATTTCTTCTTAAAGAAATTTACAAGACATCTTCAAATACTCCGGAGTGCATTTCGATTATACCACCTTTCTCGTGATTTACAAGACAAAAGAATATCAATATCGAGGAGTGCATTCATCTCCTTGAACCTCATGAAACAATACAAATATAAAATCAGTAAAATCGTTTTCCTTTAACTCCTAAATAAAGGTCACCCTTACTTGGAATCTCTCGTCAGCAGAATAGGTATGATGGCCGGTGGTAAGGATGTGAAGGTCTCGTCTCCTTAGCCAGGTCACCTGAACAAATGAGGAAATTACGTCATTGAAAAATTCATTATTATTATCAGAAAAGTTATGAAATATTTATGATTAATCATTTCTGGATATTCGTAATATTTCAAAGTTGGTGTTCTCGATAATGTTTGTAGTATCTCAATATTTTTAGAAAGTCCTGAATGGCATAGGTGTTTATGATTTTAAGTGTTTGATTAGCACAATGAATAATGATAGTTTTGTTTCTTATGACGTACCATATGACATTGAATAGATATAGATACAGATATAGGTATAAATAAAAACATTAGATAAACAGAACCATTTTTCATTTTCCAATAGTAAGAGAAAGCTCGTCAAAATCCCCGTATCGCACGATTCACTTCCTCCAATTCCTATTAAAACTTCGCTACACTGAAACTAGAACAACAAATGTTTTGACAAACACGTTTATTGCTGAAATCATGAACGCAGGTGTGAACGGCTGTTATGAAAGCAATGCGAAAAACAATTCGCTCTCTGCATGCACGTCACGAACCGTAAACTTCAATAAATAGTAAATAACGGTGTGGCTTTTTAAATGGCCCCACACGTTATCGCATATGCACCGCTCCCTCGCAAGCTCTGTTTTGCGTCCAGCAATAAAGTTTCGTTGGTAATTTACGGCCATTATGGCAATAAATACTTTTGGTGCTTAAATGGAGGTGGGGCGGGGGTGTGCAAGGGGCAACGCTTTGAAAATGTGTAGAGTTCTAAATTGTCTCTAATCTTTCCTAGTCTCCTTTTTACACCCCTGCTACAATTTTGCAGTATTTTAGAACATTAATGTTTCGAGAGTTCTAGCCCTGAATTGCTAAAAAGAATCCAGATTAACTGTAAGAAAACGGAAATAAATTCTGACATTTTTAATGTCTTTGGGGTTATATTCCTACCACGAATTCCTTATTTTACTTTTTTTTTCATTTTACTTAACGGGACTTTCATGAAACTCTTTAACATTTCCAAGCGGATGTGTTCTTACCACCTTTAATCTTCAGCGAAAATGTTTTCACGACACCTTTTAAGAGTCGGCCATAAGACAAATGCCAGGTGTGAATGCAAGGTATTTATTTCATTATTATTCTTGTTATGGTGCATGAATCAGCTGTGATAAGGTGGCGGCCAATCACGATGCTCGTGGGCGGAGCCTGTTATAGATTTTGAGCTGAGCACAGTCGCTTCCATCCAACAAGGCGATGATAAATGTTATTGATATTGAAAGTGTTTGCTTCAAGAGATGCTTTTTCATTGTAGGTGAAGTATGTTAGAGATTTTTCTTAGAGATGCTTTATCATTGTAGGCGGAGCATGCTAGAGATTTTGCTTCAAGAGATGCTTTTCATTGTAGGTGGAGCATGTTAGAGATTTTGCTTAGAGAGATGCTTTTTCATTGTAGGCGGAGCATGTTAGAGATATTACCTCAAGATATGGCTTTTCATTGTAGGCGGAGCATGTGAGAGATTTTGCTTCAAGAGATGCTTCGTCAGTGTCTTAGATGGTTTTTCATGATGGCTATAGATGCTTTGGACTATGATTCTTTTTATCAATTAATTTCTAACATAATTTTGCTTGTTTGTGACCTATTCATAACATTTATTTCTGTGCAATTATTTAAAACCATTTCCCGATTATATAAGAAAAATATCAGGATTTTTTTCATGTGAAAAGGTGTTATTCCCTTTATTAAAACCCACAACAGCTGCTTAACTACCGAGTACGCAATCAACTGCTTAGTTCAACATAGCTATAATGATCGTGAATGAGATTTGTCTATCTTCCAGGTTTCTTCTGGAAACCGAACCCGATTCCTAAGTCTAGTAGGAATAACTGCTACTGTTCATGCTACAAGTGTTATGTATTATGTAAAAAAAGGGATATTGCATCAGATTTCATTAAAAGAACATGATTCTACTTAAATAATAAGTGCTGTAGCGTATGTTATAAAGTACTGAATACTGTATAAATTAAGTCAAAGATAGAATATGATTCTTCTTATTTTTGTACTGCATATAAGACTAGAATCTTTTATACTGATGTCCAGTTGTTTCATTTGTATTGTTTATGTTTTTACGTGACGCAAGTCACAGCAGAAGCGTTCTAAAGCTTGCCTCCAGCACTCGCATAAATGTAACTTTAGAAATAAATAGGTCTTTATATTACAGATGTCTACATTACTTCCACCAAGATTTCATACTAATTATCCATATCTTTACTGGTTTGTACGATTGCAGTAATCAAACGTTGTCTGATAACACTGACCACAACTCATTATTAATGATAATAGCAAAACTAATCATTATTTGATCTTCTGTTTATCAACCTTCATTACTGGTATTAATCAAAAATCAGCCTGTGATTGTGGCCAAGTGAGTGTAATTTGATTATAACAACTTCCTCTTTTAAGATGATAAAATTATAAAAAACTAACAATTTTAATTACTTTAGGAAGAGTAAATTTTGTAATAAATGTTGATTACTTACACAGTATCTTACTAATAATTCACTTATGCAATTCGAAATATTGGAAAGAATCCCAAATGCTTAATGGTTTCTTAAGAGTTATCTTTAAAAAGGCGTAGCCAGGCCCTGGTCCGAATACCCTCTCTCGTGCAGAAATTTGCAATATTAAACATATAGGCGATCATAATCAAAACGAAAATGAAGTGAATCAAAACTCTCTATGAAACAATTCAAAACAGGCAATTCTTTATTTTATCATTATGTATCAGATCCTTATATTTTGATATAATAAATTCACGTCTAATTTTTTTAATCTATATCTGAATACTTAGCTCCAACAGTTGTGGTGGACACCTACCTTTAAACATTTCTAGCTACGTCTTTGTCATATAGTATAAGTTTTCCTATAATAATCGAATAAATAAATCCCACCGACAGAACAGAATGAATGCAACAATTACCTTTCTATCTTTGAGATGCAGAACCTGGCAGGGGAGTCGAGCTGTTTCTCCTTCCTTCACCGATATCGCTTCCTCGGTTGAGCCGAACTGGGGACCCTCGGACGACCATGTCAAACCAACACCTGTCATTAAGAAATAACCTCTTGTTACATACCAAAGCTTTGTCATGCAATTTATTTTCTTGCTCTCTTTCCTCACTGGGTTATTTTCGCTGTAAGAGCCCTTGGGGTTATAGCATCCTGAGTTATCTAACTAGTGTTGTCGCCTAGTTAGTAATCTCCCCTATAATAGCAAGTGTGTGGTTATATATATATATATATATATATATATATATATATATATATATATATATATATATATATATATATATATATATATATATATATATATATCTCCTGTCACACTCAGGGGGTAGAGGGAGTAGTCATACCCTAGTGAGAGTGGGAGTACCCCGAACCAGCGGGTTGTAATTAGGAAAGGGAAGGGTGTGGGAAGGGTTGAAACTGTGTGGATGTAAATATCTAAATATTTAGACGTCATTTTTGACGGCACAGGTACGCAAATAATATTAATAATAATAATAATAATGATAATAATAATAATAATAATAATAATAATAATAATAATAATAATAATAATGATAATTATAATAATAATCAACAGTACGATTATCTTCGCCAAAGTTACAGAACGTAAAGCTTCTAAAAGTCTAATAAAGTAAGTGTTTGCAAGCACTAAAACATTTTAACCTCATTTGTATTCATTTGTTGTGAAGAAATTTGTTTAATATCTCACTCTTAATTTAGATTCCGCTGGCCATCTGTTTCCGGCCGAGCAGTTAGCATAATTACGTAATTATCAAAAAAAAACATTAGTAATTACGGAGCTTTTTCTGAATGCTGCTAACAAAGTCTTAAACATACATGGTTTATATTATCAAAACCTTTATGACAACTCTGATGCCCTAATATTATTATATATCTTTTTTCTTAATCTTTCAAATGTTTTTTAGCTTTTTGCTAAAAACTCAAATAACGAACTGAAATTAAAGATTTCAGTTTCAGAGTTCAAGGCTGTTCTTGTCTTCTCTAGAACGTGGACGATACTTAATGTCTCAAAACTTATTCAAAAGAAACTACCAGGTGTAATATTTCACATTTCATTGACTTAAGTTTTAATAATAATAATAATAATAATAATAATAATAATAATAATAATAATAATAATAATAATAATAATAAACCCAGCCACTGAGGGGGGGCGGCAAGCCAGCCTCAACTTGGTGCATGTCCCAAGCCCGGGTAAATGGGGAGGGTTGGCAGCAGGAAAGGCATCCGGCCATGAAAAATTAGCTAAAACAAATATGGCCAGTGAAAAGTGTAAAAATAAAGAATAATAATAATAATAATAATATAGTCAGGAAAGGGATGGATTCCTAAGGAAGCTGGAAGCAACCCGGAACCCCCCATTATAAATCACCAGTCTCTGTAGACTGTGAGTAACAAGGAAAAAAAATAATAATAAAGCTAACTGCCTGTTGTTATCATTATTACTAGCTAAGATACAACCCTAATTAGAAAAGCGGGATGCTATAAGCTCAAGGCCTCCACATAACAGAGAAAATAACCCAATCAGCAAAGGAAATAAGGAAACAGATAGAACAGTGTGCCTTAGTGTACCCTCAAGAAAGAAAACTCTAACCCAAAACAGTGGAGAACCATGGTACAGAGGCTATGGCACTACCCTAAACAATAGTTTGGTTTTGTAGTAATGATTTCTATTATTTAGGTAAGACTAAGTTATTCATTATACTAGTAATAAACGATCCTTGATATAAATCAATAAGCTTGACCAAATTATAGTGATTCCAATTTATTTGATTAAAACAATGAAAAATAAAATATGACTACCAATTATCAAAGGAACACTGCAAAGGAACCTACAATATTCTTTATTCTAAATAGGACCAAAATTTTGCTTACTAAACACATGTTTACTCTTGCAAATTCTATGATATCACCGTATCCGTGATTACCCGCAACCAGAGTCGAAAGTTTTGTTGCAAGCTTCTAAACATCTATTTGAAGAATTGGTGTATCTCGTTCTACCATCACACAGATATTGACAGCCATGATCTCGTGAATATATATAATGGCCAAATCCGGTTGTGGAAGCCTATTGGAAACGTCCCTACCCGGCAATTTGTTGGACAGGAATTGGAGACCCACTCAAGCTCGATAG
>NC_090734.1:15927890-15935390 GCF_036898095.1 Palaemon carinicauda
ATATATATATATGTATATATGTGTGTGTGTGGGTGTGTGCATAAATCTATCATCAACCATAGCTAGTCCACTGCAGGACAAAGGTTTCAGACATGTCCTTCCACACGCGTCTGTGCATGGCCTTTCTATGGCAGTCTATACCAGCAAATTTACTTAGCTCGTGAATTCATCTTCTTCTCGTCCTTCCCCTAAATCGTTTGTAATCTCTAGGGACCTATTTTGTTATGCATGAATTTATAATAATACATGTATCTACAGGTATAAAAATACTTTATGTGTGTGTATATATATATATATATATATATATATATATATATATATATATATATATATATATATACATATATGAATATATATATATATATATATATATATATATATATATATATATATGTGTGTGTGTGTGTGTGTGTGGTGTGTGTGTACTTGGTAATTTAAATTTATAAATACAGTATTCAGAATTATTATCTTATCAATATTGATAGAATTTCGAATCGAAGGGAGAAAAAAACATTATAATCTCGTGCATAAGTTCATGAAATAAAAAGTAGTGCACATCACATAAGCTTCGAATTGACCTAATACTATAAAACATTTTATTGGCAATTGCGATCCGAAGTATTATCGAAGCAATATGTAAAAATTTTAATAAGATTAAAGGCAAAATCATTTAAGAGGTTTAAACAAATGTTGAATTAAGTCTTATACAATACTATGAAACTGTGAATGACAAATCCTTAAATCTAGTTCAGGTGCTAGATGTGAATCGCTCTCTCTCTCTCTCTCTCTCTCTCTCTCTCTCTCTCTCTCTCTCTCTCTCTCTCTCTCAGCAATATCAATAGGGAATATCATGAATATACCTTTCAGTCATGGAATAATCTTTATGAACAATATATTATAATGATAGCAAGAACGTGAAATATCTTTGCTCTTGTAACATGAAAATCAAAGATGTTTATCATTCTATTAGATTTACAATGAGAAAAAAATTTAAGCATATATTGAAATGAAATATAAGATAACGAATATTGGTAAATTATGTGTATATGTATATATAGACATATAGACGTACATGCAATACATATCTACACAAGAACACACATATAGGCTCTCTCTCTCTCTCTCTCTCTCTCTCTCTCTCTCTCTCTCTCTCTCTCTCTCTCTCTCTCTCTCTATATATATATATATATATATATATATATATATATATATATATATATATATATATATATATATATATATATATATTTATATATATATATATATATATATATATATATATATATATATTTATATATATATATATATATATATATATATATATTTATATATAGATACATACATACATAGATACATATATGTTTGCATGTATACATATCTTTGATAGCTTATACATATATATATATATATATATATATATATATATATATATATATAGATAGATAGATAGATAGAAAGATAGATGTGTGTTTGTTAATATGTAGAAAACTACCTTCGGTGCATATCTCTACCAATGGTAAAAGAAAACTCATTACATTGATGCGCAATGTATTACTAATTTGGTAACACCAACGTTAAAATTTCTTGTATGAAAATAGCATAAAGAAAAATAAAGGTGTTGCATCAAAACCCTGTGGCTAGATAATTTTTTCTCGGAAAAAAAAAGAAAAAATTCTTAAGATGGATGTACTTAGAAAAGTACATCCATTTTATATATAAATGTTAAATCATAAGGAATAGATTGTAACTGCTTTTTATATTAAAGGATTAATCACCGATATACAAGATTTTTAGCTATGGTAAGCAGCTCTTCTAGGAGGAAATTCCAAAATCAAACCAATGTTCTCTAGTCTTGGGTAGTGCCATAAACTCTGTACCATGGTCTTCCACTGTTTTGGGTTAGAATTCTCTTGCTTGAGGGTACACTCGGGCACACTATTCTGTCTTATTTCTCGTCTTCTTGTTTTGCTAAAGTTTTTATAGTTTATATAGGAAATATTTATTTTAGGGTTGTTACTGTTCTTGAAATATTTAATTTTTCTAGTTTCCTTTCCTCACTGGGCTATTTTCCCTGTTGGAGCCCCAGTGCTTATAGCATCCTGCTTTTCCTACTAGGGTTGTAGCTTGGTAAGTAATAGTAACAATAATAATACTCTGATTGCCTGAAATCTTTATGGAGATGAGGTTACCCATCAACTATTTCCAGGGATAAAATATTTCCCTATGAATATCTGCATTATTTGTCGTAAATAAAACCCAATGTAATTCTTCTATTCCTCTGAAAGTTTGACCAAATATGTTTTCTTAATTCTTAAACACTGTAAAACGGCAGAAATTAAGGAGGTTCTAGCATGCTACCATAAAATGGCAGCTTTAATTCGAAAAGAGACACCCAGAAAAAATTGTCACAGGACGTGCGCTTGAATATTTAGATGACGTTTGCCCGAGTCATCTCAGGAATATTTTGAGAAGCCAGCAGGAACAAGCTTCCTTGGATAGTTATTTATTAAAGAGGCCTTTAATAATATTAGACCAAGAGGAAGATGAAAGTAATCCAAAAAGAAAGAAAAGTGGCAGTGATGAACCCAAGTTAAAAAAAGAAAATAATTTATTTTACCTTTCAGTTGCCTACAGCTCTACAACATAAATTCAGTTATGTTCTACTACATTAATGCAATATTCACAGCACCTTCTCTCAACATATTGAGGTACTGATAAATGCAAATAAGTATAATTCGGTTCTCTCCAAAACTAGTTTCGTCATTTGGTATCAGAGGTAATCATCACAATTCATAATCACGACACCAATTACTGTGTCTTGTTTAATAATTTCTAAATTTCTTTTATTACTTATTTCATATTAGATATATTCATCAGATTCTATAACCACAACACCACTACAAATTTTCTTTGGCTGGTCTAATAAGTTTCAAGGTTGTTCATAACCTATTTTATCAATATTAAAATAATTTTGAGTTTTATACAAAAATTTTAAAGATTGAAAGACAGAATTTCATTAACAGTGGTGAATGATAAACAATAAAAAAAATATTCAATTTATTGAATATTAATCCAACCAACTGTGAGACTCAGTAATCAAAATCACCAGGCTTTTAGATGCTATTTTTTAAATAGTTCCTTACAAATAAAAAGCAAAAAGAGTATTTCCTACGCCTATCATAATTAAAATCACAAGTTCTTCGATAATGCCAAACAATTAATAAAAACTTGCAAAAAATAACAGTTGCCACGACCTCGGGATATATTTTGATCCGTGGAATATGCTCTAATCAAGATTAAGGAAAATCTGGTCTTATTACCCACACATATTAGTTGATTTTCTTTCGCTGATAATGGTGAATTATTTATTTTTCTAATTTACCTAAATATTTCTAAATACGATGTCATAGACAGTTTGTTATTATAAGCTTAATTTTCTCATAATTTTCTTGCGATCAGTGTTCCTTCAAATTCTTCTCCTCGTATGTCGTTTTATAATAGATGAAGCTGAATATATTTTCACAATTCGATGCAGTTGTAGGGTCTTATATAAACTCGAATCTCGCGAAATTTTGAATTTCATGAAATTTTGAATCTCGCGAAATTTTTAAACAGCCCAATGTACATATTGTTGAAACTAATCGATAATATTTCTTCTTTGGAAGAAGTCGAACCAAGTTAGCTTTTGAAATAGTTCTATTTAAGAAATCAAGGATACGTGAAAGCAAAGCTTAATACCATTGCAATAATTGCTTAAAAAAGTGATTTTGTAATAGAAGGACAGGGTTGAATCCTTTAGATATGATTAATATTGAATTCTTATTACGAATGTTAGTTTAGGATGATTCAATTTTGAGGGGGGGCGAAGGGGGATCCAGACTACAAATCCCCTGCCCCCTACCCAAGGAATCAAAGGCTTATACCAAGAATTTATATTCAATTTTAAAATAAATTTGCTTAGGATTTGTATTTTATATAAACTATTTCCACTTAAACAGAAACTATTCATTCACTAAACCATTTATAAAGTAAACAGTAAACAAACATGAAGAAACTAAGAAGTATTAAGCACGTATCCTAGGGGCTCAAGAGAAGAAAAGATATCAAAATCTAGAACTAAACGTAAATGCATCATATTGTCTCCAGAAATCGCGATTCCTTAATAGATTTGCTTGGGAAATTTATCTTCAAGGTTTTTTTTTTTTTATTATTAAAAAGAAACAGTAATTTATCATCAGAATACTTGTCTCACTCAACCACACACAAGACATGAAACGGCAATGTGTTTCAGCGATATACTTCAAGGAGATTTCGCCTTATTACATGTTCAGTTTTGTCGTCAATATTGCCAGATTATGTAACATTTAGAATGTTTTACTCTAACATGGCTACTATTTCTGGTTAGTTCCTACGCTAATCATCTCTCTCTCTCTCTGCAGCACTCAACCACAAGGAAGCTATCGATTCAAAATCCTCTCTCTCTCTCTTTCTCGGCTCTTCATTATTATTCTCAGACTTGACAAACACGGTCTATCTCTCTCAGACTCGCACCTCTTAAGTCTTGACTTAATCTCATCTCTATCCTCTTTCCTCTTCCCCGTAAGTCATTGTCATTGCCTAAAAACCATCATATATCTTTGGTAATCTATTGTGAGAATCTCGAGCCATTCGGATGCAATTTAGGGGTGTTGGTGGTCGTGTTGGAAAATCATATCATTTGCTCTCCTGACTATTCTCTCTAGAATCTTATATATATATATATATATATATATATATATATATATATATATATATATATATATATATATGTATATGTGTGTGTGTGTATATATATATATATATATATATATATATATATATATATATATATATGTGTGTGTGTGTGTGTGTGTGTTTAGTTTACTTACGTACTTCACAAATTGAAAGGGAATGAAAAAAAAAAACTTAAAGAATGTAAGATTTTGGTAAATCTATTTCAAGTGACAGAAGCCATTCTAAATTTGTCATGGATCAAAAAATAGAAAAATACTTGTGAACCTAATGTTTCATATAGCCTCAACATTTTATGCCCAAAAGAACAAATATTATCATCCATGTGTAGTGTTTTACATAATAGATCTAGCACAGTAGTAGCGTGTTCGCCTAGCATTCGCATGGCAGCAGATCGAACCCCGCCAAGGACCGTGAGTTTAAGCTGTTTACTGGGGAGGCCTCTGCTGTGGTTGGGCACCACAGTGGGGGGGTTGGGCTTGCCTGGCTGACGTTCTGGTGAGCTTCTATTCTGATGAAACTGGAACTGAAACCAGACACCTTTAACCTTCCAAACTATTCCCTACTATGGTTAACTAGCTAAACGCTATCCGATTACTTTTATATATGCAGAGCATTGGAATACGCACTTTCGGATCAACTAAGAGACATTTAACTAATTGTGTCCATGTCTCTAATTGGGATGATTCTCTGTTTTAAAATGTATAAATTATGTTGGAGTAACAATGGAAAAAGTATTCTCAATAACGTATGGTAGTGACGTGTGTTAAGTTTCCTCGCATGTTTAAGAAGTTGATGGTTTTCGCTCTGTGGATTTCCATTTTTCTTTTTTGGACATTTTTACCCATTAACTTTATTATCGACTTCCGGCTTCAGTTTTCTTCTTGGTAATGAATTCAAAGTTCTCACTGTAGTACTCACTATCCATTATTATGGCCATTCGTGAATGGCAGAGACATGGGGCAGGACAAGGCCCTAGAGACTGACCATATATACATATAATCAGGACCCAATTCCCTTCTCCATCAATCTAAGACCAAGGGAGGGCTAGGCAATGACTGCCGATGACTCTGAAATTAGATCTATAGTCTCCCCCAAACCTTCCCCTATCTCTGTTGCAAAAGGATGGTGAGGTTACAGATACGACTAAAAACTATCGAGCTATATCATGCCCAATAAGCACATTGAAACTATGTTCACACTTTACTATTGTTATTGTTGTTATTATTATTATTACTTGTTAAGCTACAACTTTAGTTGGAAAAGCAGGGTGTTATAAGCCCAGGGACTCTAACAAGGAAAATAGCCCAGTGGGGAAAGGAAACAAGGAAAAATAAAATATCTTAACAACAGTAACAGCAGTAAAATAGATATTTCCTACATAAACTATAAATACTTTAACAAAACAAGAGGATGAGAAATAAGATAGAATAATGTACCAGAGCGTATCCAAGACATTGAAAGACCATGGTACAGAGTCTATAGCACTACCTAAGACTAGATAACAATGGTTTAATTTTGGGGTGCCCTTCTCCTTGAAGAGCTGGTTACCATAGCTAAAGAGTCTCTTTTACCCCTACCTTAGTATAAAGTAGCCATTGAACAATTACAGTGCAGTAACCCCTTGGGTGAAGAAGAATTGTTTTGTAATTTCAGTGTTGTCAGGTGTATGAGAACAGAGGAGAATAAGTGAAAAATAGGCAAGACTATTAAGTGTATGTATAGGCAATGGGAAAGTGAACCGTAACCAGAGAGAGGGATCCAAGGTAGTACTGTCTGGCCAGTCAAAGGTTCCCATAACTCTCTAGCGGTAGTAAGAAATGTAACTAGACTTGGTATTTCGTATATTATGAAGGAAGGTTTTTCAGCAGCAAGCAGCACATCGAATTCCCCCACGCATATTGCACAATTCAACCCTATCTTGTATACTACTCATTCGATTCTAAGATAACAAGACCCTTTTCTTCCTATACATATTTTACTCCATTTATTTACCCATTTCGATGCCTTTCTTATCCCCATATCTTCTCTCCCTTTCGAAATTATACACTTTTCAATAACCTATTATTTCCTGTTCTTCCTACATGACCAAGCCACATGATTTACCCACTTATTCGTATTTCCCCATTTTTTTCAATTAGTTTTCCTTAAACCACATAGGGCTATACTATTTTCTTTAAACCACTAATCAGTTAATTTTCACGTATTCATTTTTTTCTTTCTCTCGCATTTAACATCAGTACGGCAAATCCATAAAGGAGACTTGACACAACAATTGTTTCAGAAATTCCCTTCATCGATTACACGGAAAAATCTAATATCTTGCCAAAGTTTTTCCCATAGGCCTATCCTAATACCTATCCTGAAACTCCTGTTTTGTTGCTCTACTCTTCACTAATTCTTCCGGCTACTTATGCAAACTAATCACTTTCTATCTTCCTCCGTTCATGCTCGTTAATTATCAGTTCTTTATCTCCATTAACCTCCAATGTATTATTTTTATTTTATATATATATATATATATATATATATATATATATATATATATATATATATATATATACATATATATATATATATATATATATATATATATATATATATGTGTGTGTATGTGTGTATACATATACTGTATATATATATATATATATATATATATATATATATATATATATATACATACACACCCACTATATGTATGTATACAAACACATGTATATAAGTACATCC
>NC_090734.1:15937890-15952890 GCF_036898095.1 Palaemon carinicauda
TAAATGTGTGTGTTTGTTTATACAAAACCTCAGTCACCGTTCTTTCCCAATGTTAATATACCACTAGATTGTTCTATATAATTTTTTCGAGACTTTTATTGGTCATGGCAAACTTAGATACAAATAAGAAAAATAAATTTTTTAACACTTATCTCTCTTTCTCTCTTACACGAAATTCTTAATGGTTATAACATTAGACTTGAATATTCCTTGTAATTTCAAATCAGTTGTATAAAATATTTATCCAAACTTTCAAATCTTTACAAAGTTTACATAAAATTCATATCAATAGCCTATCGAGTTACAAATTGTTTGGAGAACTTTCACAAAACACAGCTTCTCGAAGATTTGTTTCAATTTCCATAACCGAACATGAGAGATTCAAAGTAGTTTAAGAACTTTGTATTTTTTGTTATAAAAAAAAAGGAATAGATATCCAACTTTCCTTAAGACTTTTCTTTACCTTCGTATATAAATTATCTTTGCTTTTTTTATACACAACTTCTTGCATATGTATAGTTATGTCACATCCACTTATTTGATGTAATATAAAAAAAGGCATCGTTTTAGCAAGGCCTCTATATTGGCCTTGCGTTTTAGAACCAAAAAGTCCTTCAGAACTGAGTTAGAAAATAAGTGAGATAACGTACCAGTTGAAATGATTCTTCGGAGATAAATATAAATTGAGGGTTCAAATAGATCAACTCATTCGCTATATAAAAGAACTAATTTTCATTTCCATTGAATAAACTGATGTTTGGAGAATTTCACGAGACTGATCACGGATTCATCTATGTGTTCATTCACAAAATATTTTCATTATGTTTGTGATATAGTTAAGAAAAAGTCCTTAAACATCTTGAGTTCAAGAACTACGATAAATTAAACTTTTCACGGCTATTATCATTCAAATAGATTATTTAGAGAAACTTTCATCAACGTCGAGTTCTTGGTTGTCTAGCGTACAAATTTTCTTGCGGGAGACTTGCACTACATCCGACCACTACGACGTATGCGGGTAGACTGGCGCTTCGCAGTCTCGCGAGCGGCGAGTCACGACTCTCCATTCTCGCCTCCCTCAACTTCAGAGTCAGGAGACCTTTGGATCGTGGAGGCTGGAAGTGGGGGATGGTCGGTTACCTAACTATTGATGCTCTAAGTCCCTTGTCTATAATCGAGGTAATTCACAATATTCAAAGTTATTGTAATACCCTTGTTATACTGGTTATTCTTGGGTTGTAATGACGATCATACAAAGGTCTTAAAGGTCAACATTATGTAATCAAACATTAAGCGAAGAAAATTTTACGTCCTTTCATCAACTCATCTACTCGAATTCTTTGGATGAAAAGGTAGACAGTGGCGATATTACGAGGGGGAGGGTGGCCTTGGAGGGCCATGACCCTCCCGGTTTTTCAGCTGGCCCCTAGGCTGGACCCCCCTGTTTTTTTTTTATCCTATTTTTTAATAGTTAATATTGGGTCATTTTAAGAAATTGTAGGAAATTTTAGATAATATTTCTTGGAAATGGATTGCAAGTATAGACGCAGAATACTTCTTCCTCAATAATGAAGAACAAAGGTTGCATTAACACTACGTTAAAGTATATAAGTAAAATGCTCATTTTCATAGTAGGCTAAAATGTCTCTGGTTAAAAAAGACAATAGTGTTTCACATTTTAAGATACTGTTGCAGTGTCTGGATCTTCTAGAAAGTGAAAATGCCAGAGACGCATGCAGAAAAACGTAAGCCGATTGAGCTGAGTATCAAACAGAAATTTGTAAAATGCAAAGAGGAAGGTCACAGAAATTATGCAACAGGCCTCAATGAATTTATAAGGACAATATGAGAAAATAGAATGAATCAAAGTGTCTATTATATAATTTTTAACTTAACAATTTGCAGATTGCAAGCTTGTTGGGAATGAAAAATTGATAAAAATTTTAATTCGTTGCTTTTGCGGATTGATAGGAAAGAAAAATAAGGCAGTTCCGTAGATGAACGACACATTAAACAACAAACAAACTTTTATTAAGAGATTTGTCAGATGACAAATTTTATCACATTTTATCTTTCCTGTGTGATGTGTGAATTTCATCTTTTCCTGTGCACGTTAAAATCATTACATCTTATTTTTATATTGTTTTTTTCAAGACGTCCTTATGTATTTGACGTAAATTTTATCAAACTAGAGAAAAGCCTGGAAAAATTTGTGATTATTCAAAAGCGCATTGAATGTGATGCAGCAAACCAAGATATTGAAGCTGATAAACCTCCCAAGACATCAGAGACTCTGATCATGAAAATATACTACCGATTCTGCGAGACCAAGCTCATCACACAATCATGCAACAAAGCAACGGAAAAATGGAGATGCTGCACCTGCTGACATATCTCAATCTGCTTCTGAGAATCCTTTTCAGCTACGCTTGAATGAGTATTCTAAACATTTCGAAGGAAAGTCTCGCGCTCGTTCTTTTGTGGGTGCTTGTTTCGACAAATATGAATGGACAGATTATTCTAAAGAACGAGATGCAGATGAAGCATTCATAAAGAATGGCTTCCGACGATGGAAGAAAGCCCATGGAAAAGAGGGAAGGTGTCATTTAAAGGTTTAAAGGCCGCTCATGAATGGCAGAGGCAAATGACAGTGACATTGCCCTAGCAAGCAAGACAATGCCCTAGAGACTGACCATATATATATATATATATATATATATATATATATATATATATATATATATATATATATATATATATATATATATATATATATTGTGATATTATGTATACCATGTCTCCGTTCTCTGTAATTGTCACTTTTATATATTTATTCTTTTAGTGGTACTCCTTCTTACCACTAGGTTTGTAACACTTGTTTTCCTGTTTTGACCCTTTTGTATCCTTGCCTGTCTTATATTTTTATTACTTTTCGTCATCCTTGTCGCTCATTTAGTTTACTTTGGCTTGTAATGTTTTGAGGAGGGCAGAGTCGCTCTCAGGCTACCTTGACAACATATTTTGTATACACGGTTAGGACAATCTTCTTCCTATTGTTAATGTAAGTCAGTGTGTTTTCTTTTATTTTGTGTTTCGTTGGTATATTTAATTATTATTATTATTATTATTATTACTATCCAAGCTACAACCCTAATTGGAAAAGCAAGATGCTATAAGCCCAGGGGCTCCAACAGGGAAAAATAGCCCAGTGAGGAAAGGAAATAAGGAGATAAATAACTGAAGAGAACAAATTAACAATAAATAATTCTAAAAAAAGTAATGTCAAAAGAGATATATCATATATACACTATTAACAACGTCAACAACAAATATGTCATATATAAACTATAAAAAGACTCATGTCCGCCTGGTCAACAAAAAAGCATTTGCTCCAACTTTGAACTTTTGAAGTTCTACTGATTCAACAACCCGATTAGGAAGATCATTCCACAACTTGGTAACAGCTGGAATAAAACTTCTAGAGTACTGCGTAGTATTGAGTCTTATGATGGAGAAGGCCTGGCTATTAGAATTAACTGCCTGCCTAGTATTACGAACAGGATAGAATTGTCCAGGGAGATCTGAATGTAAAGGATGGTCAGAGTTATGAAAAATCTTATGCAACATGCATAATGAACTAATTGATCGACGGTGCCAGAGATTAATATCTAGATCAGGAATAAGAAATTTAATAGACCGTAAGTTTCTGTCCAACAAATTAAGATGAGAATCAGCAGCTGAAGACCAGACAGGAGAACAATACTCAAAACAAGGTAGAATAAAAGAATTAAAACATTTCTTCAGAATAGATTGATCACCGAATATCTTAAGAGACTTTCTCAATAAGCCAATTTTTTGTGCAATTGAAGAAGACACAGACCTTATATGTTTCTCAAAAGTAAATTTGCTGTCAAGAATCACGCCTAAAATTTTGAAAGAGTCATACAAATTTAAAGAAACATTATCAATACTGAGATCCGGATGTTGAGGAGCCACCGTCCTTGACCTACTTACAATCATACTTTGAGTTTTGTTAGGATTCAACTTCATACCCCATAATTTGCACCATGCACTAATTTTAGCTAAATCTCTATTAAGGGATTCACCAACCCCAGATCTACATTCAGGGGATGGAATTGATGCAAAGAGAGTAGCATCATCTGCATATGCAACAAGCTTATTTTCTAGGCCAAACCACATGTCATGTGTATATAGTATGAAAAGTAATGGGCCAAGAACACTACCCTGTGGGACACCGGATATCACATTCCTATACTCACTATGGTGCCCATCAACAACAACTCTTTGAGATCTACTACTTAAAAAATCAATAATAATGCTAAGAAACGACCCACCCACTCCCAACTGTTTCAGTTTGAAAACAAGGGCCTCATGATTAACACGGTCAAAGGCAGCACTAAAATCAAGGCCAATCATACGAACTTCCCGACCACAATCAAGGGATTACTGTACTGCATTGGAGATTGTAAGAAGGGCATCACATGCTCCAAGGCCTTTCCGAAAACCAAATTGCAAACTAGGGAATAGATGATTACCTTCAGCAAACCTATTAAGACGTTTTGCCAGAAGACGTTCAAAAACTTTAGATAATATGGGAGTTATGGAAATTCAGGTGTTTAATTGTTTGTCTGTGTGTTCGATCATTGCCTCATATATCTGTGGGTTTAACTTGTGAATTGTTTTCTATAAACGTAAATGTCAATGTAACTGCTGGTTGTTTCTATTATTAAACTGTTATATTTTGTGATCTGAGTTTTGCCCGTTCCTTCATTGATTGATACTTCTTAAATGTTCTTATTATAAGCTGTAACAGGCTAGGCTAAGGCTTAGTTTATAATAATTGGGGGCCTCTGTCCGGGATCTGAAACAAGTAAACACACCTGATTAAACTACCAAAGTACTGACAGTTAAGTCGCCGTGAGTGTTCCAACGTACGATAATTCAAATTTTTATACATTGTGATTATCGAATAGATCTATTAGAGTATGTTGCGTGGGTTCTTTTCTCCTATTATCTTATAGCGATTTCTCTCGACATTTAAGTCATTCCAATTTATGTTTTCGGACATCGCTATTATAGCTGCGGTCGTATCTAAGTTAATGTGGAAAGTAACATAGTTCATTTACATTGGTTCGCCTTGTTTCAAATAGTTTTAGGAGAAATATTATTAGAAACTTCGTTTTTATGACATCATGGCATCATATTACCTTAGCGCCGTATAATAGAGTAGGTTTGGAGTTTGACTGGCCTGACATTTCCGTATCTACGCTATTCGAAGCATTTAAGTATTATTGCTTTTCATATCGCTTCATTCGTACAGTTTAGTACCGTTAATTATATTTACTACTTTGTCGAAGCTTCCAAGTATTAAATTTTCATTTTGCTTCCTTCGTACAGTTTTGTACCAGTAATTATAATTATTTATTCTTTCCAGACTTGCGTAATGGATGAATAGTTCAGTATTACATCACGTGATATATATTACGTTTTCTGTAATTGTTTATGCTATTGGGAACACTTCTCTTTGACTTTGCTGCGTTCTCTTGTGGATTTTCAGTCACAATGTTTTCAGTAGACTTATTTTTCAGTGATCCTAAGGGAAACCTTAGCACTATAGTGTATGCTAAAAAGAGTGAATTGTTGGCTTTGGCAGCCAAGTTTGAAGTAACTGTTAGTTTAAGAGACAGGAAAGATGACATAAAAAATGCCATTTTAGATTATCTTGTAGAGGAGGAAAGTGTAGAAGAACACGAGGCTAAGAAATACAAGAGTACGAAGAAAGACAGCTCAGACGTTGAGCATATGAGGTTAGCCATACAGTTAAAAAGTAAAGTTAGAGGTAGATATTGAGAGAGAAAGACACAAATTGGCCATAGATAAAGAAAGGAAAAAGTATGAGCTAGAAATGGAGAAAGCTAGATTAGATCATGACGCTAGTCTAACTCAGAATATGGAAATTAAAAGTAGGATTAGTGTAGAACAACGTATAAGACTAATGAACCTAGAATCTAATCAACCACCAAAGTTTGACTTGACTAAGAGTTTAAAGTTAGTCCCTGAATTTACAGAAACAGATGTAGATTAATTTTTCCGTAATTTCGAAGATATTGCCTCAAATATGAAATGGCCAGTAGATCAATGGGTTTGGTTAATTAAATCCAAAGTCCAGGGTAAAGCTGCTATAGTGGTTAGTAATTTAGTAGGGGAAAGAAATTATACAGTCGTTAAGCAAGCTATTTTAGATGCATACATGGTAACTGCCGAGGGTCTTAGACAAAGATTTAGACAATACATTAAATCAAATGCTCAATCTTGGTATGAATTTGCAAATGAAAAACTAAGATTATTTAATAAATGGCTTAAGGCTGCCAATGTTAATAATTTTGAATAACTCTTTAACCTGATTGTGACTGAAGAATTCATGAGAAAACTACCACAAAATATTAGAATGCATATTGCTGACCGTGAGGAAGAGGATTTAAAGAAGTCTGTTATGTTAGCTGACCATTTTTTCTTGATACACAAAACACACAAAGGTACTGAAATGTTTGTAAAGCAAGGCAAAGCAACAGGGCTCAGTGGTGAGAAAGAGGGTGTTAATTATTGTTCATATTGTAAACAACAAGGTCATGACATAAATGAAAGTAAAAACCCAACCTGTAAGAAATCTAAGTTTTTTGGCTCTAAGCTGTCCGACCCCGATGCTGGTAAATATAAAGACAGTAAATTTAGCGTAAAAGGCAAAGGAACTATGCATTGTAGTACGCCTGAAAGTGATGCCTTGTTTGCTAATTATATTTCAGAGGGTACAGTAACAATACCCAATGGTACTCCTGTTAAAGTAAGAATCTTGCGTGATACTGGGTCAACCCAAAGCATGATTTTACATAGAGCAGTGCCTACAATTTCTTTGCTTGATGAAAAGGTACTAGTTAGGGATTTAAGTAACACTAACAGTTTGCCTTTAGCAGAGCTTAACTTAAACTGTGAATTTGTATCTGGTAAAGTAAAGATTGCTGTTATCAACACGCCATTCCCTGTACATGATGTTCAAGTATTACTTGGGAATGATTTAGCTGGTAAACTAACTTTGCCTAACCTTATTTTGTATAATCAGCCACTGGATAATAACTCTAATGATTTGGATATCTTTGAACATTTCATTGAAGAAATTAATTTCATTAGTGACTTAGGTGAACATTGGTGATAGGTGATGATGTCTTGTAGATGAAGACAGATGATTACAGAGATGGAGAAGTAAAATCCCGAGTCGTAAATTACATTTATTCCACACAGCAAGGGGTTACGAACAGTGGTGCTCTGCAAGGCGTACAGCTCGTGCCAAGAGAAGCAAGAAGACTATCAATGCGCATGCACGGAGTGCTGACAGTGCGACTCATGCGCATGCGTTGGTAACGGGCATAATTTATGAATAGTAAAGGGTGCATATAAGAAAGATAATATATACAATAATCCACACCTCCCCTCCCCTTTTGCGTTCAAATAGGTATCTTGAGCGTATTAAGCAAGTTACATACAATGAACTAAGTAAATAATAGTGTGCAAAGCAAATAACATAAGATATATCAAATATAAAATTAGGCAGTCAGTTGCGTAAATGGCACAAAGGCCTTGTACACTATGTAGGTCTGTTTAATCTTGGAGACCTGCGGGAAGTTGTGGAGGGAATTGATGACTTTTCCATGTCAGAGCTAGGGACCACAGGGAGATCAGAGTTGGGAACTTGATTGGGACTGGGCACTGGATACAAGAAGCGACGGTTCCGACGTAGCACTCCACCACTAGGGAGGCGAATTTCGTACTCACGTGATCTCGTGCCACCCATGATAATCCCGATCTTGTCCCACCTATGGGATGTTGGGTCTTGGAGACGGACATGTTGGCCCACATTCAGTCTGGGCAGGGGACGGGCGTGGGCGTCGTAGTTGCGTTTCACTTGAGCCGCTCTGGCAGCAGCTCGTCGGTCACAATCATGGGCCTTTTCTTGCCAACATTCCATGAATGACTGAGGATGGGCGGGCACACAAGTACGGAGAGGGTGACCATACAGGATCTGGGCAGGAGAGCGACCAGAGTGGTTAGGCATGTTACGTAACTCAAGGAGGCCACGATCAAAAGCCTCACAGTCAATGTTTCCTGAAGGGGCCGTTTTGAGGATCAAGTGCTTGACAGCTTTGACTGCAGCCTCGGCATGTCCATTAGACTGCGGGTAGTGTGGCGATGAAGTTATGTGGTGTACACCCCAACGCTCTGCGAAGTCAGCAAACTCTCTGCTGGTAAACTGGGGTCCTCCATCGGTGCGTAAGCGCAGGGGAACACCTACCTCTCTGAAGTAGCGGCAAAAGTGCCGTATGGTTGAGGAGGCAGTGGTGTCGCCCTTGCAAGGGACGACCACAGGCCAGCCGGAGAGGCGGTCAGCGACAACAAGGAAGGACTTCCCCGCTACCTGGAAGAAATCCGCTGATACCGACTCGAAGGGCCTCGATGGGTGGTCATCGTTGTGAAGAGGTTCCTGCTGTTGGCTTGGGCGTAGGACTTGGCAGGGCTCATAGGCGGCAACGGTGTTAGCAATGTCAGAGTCTATCCCAGGCCAGAAGACCGTTTGTCGAGCTCGACGTTTAGTGGCTTCAACACCTCGGTGGCTGTCGTGGAGTCTGGCGAGTGTGTGGCGACGTAGAGCGGCAGGAACTATTATTCTGGTACCATAGAGCACGAGGGTGCCGTCAGTAGAAAGGGCTTCTCGCAGCTTCCAATACGGTAGCAAAGAAGCATGCAGGTCGTACCGATTCGTGGGAAATCCGGACACAATGCAATCACGAAGGCGGACGTAGTCAGGGTCGGCCTGCGCTGCTGTTGACATGTCCTGTAGAGTTCGGTCGGCGTTGATGATTGTGGCATCTTCTTCCTGGGAGGCTATTACGACGTTGATGACAGACCTGACGTGTGACGTTACTTCAGCACAGCCGATCATATCCTCAGACGTTGGGTAGCTGACAGGTGCGCGCGAGAGTGCATCTGGAATGCATAAAGACTTGCCAGCACGCCACATTGCAGTAAACTGGTATTGTGACATACGTTCCTTCATTCGCTGGAGCCGTGGGTTTTCGATCATGTCCAGCGTGTAGCTGTTGATAATGGGCACTAGTGGACGATGGTCTGTTTGCAGAGTGAAAGATGGCAGTCCTTGGAGGTACAAACGGCATTTTGTGAGAGCCCAAGATACAGCAAGCATCTCCAACTCGATTGTCGCATACCTCGTCTCGGCATCTGCGAGAAAACGGGATCCACACTGGACTACTCGGAGACGTCCGGAACCATGGTCCTGGAGGAGAGCGTAGCCTATTCCGTAGAGACGAGATGCATCAGTCTGGAGAATGGTTGGCAAAGTTGGGTCAAAAGACGCTAGAACTGGAGGGCTTGAAAGTACTTGCTTCACACGTTTGAAGGCCTGGTCGTGGTCCGGTGTCCAAATAAAAGAGCGCTTAGGGCTCATGAGTGGGCGTAGGGGCTGTGCAGTCAGGGCGATATCTGGAGTGAACTCTGCCAGTTGGTTAACTAACCCCATGAAAGAACGTAAGTCCGTCAAGTTGGAAGATGTGGGAAAGTCTTGCAGAGCTGTGACTCGTCCTGGATCGGCAGCTATTCCTTCTTCGGAAAGGGTGAATCCACAGAAATTTACTCGGGTCTCCGCTACTACGAACTTATCTCTGTTGAGAGTGATGCCGTTTTTGCGACAGCGAGTGAGTAATTCGTGGATCCTGTGGTAATGTGACAGTAAGTCGTCGTCAAAGATGAGAATGTCATCGACAACCTTGACACATTTCTTCATACCCTGGAGAGCTAGGTCGCCGCGGTAACAGTAGGCGTCGCCGGTGGCAGCGAAGCCCATAGGTCCTCAGCAATGCTGGAAGCGTCCGTAAGGAGTAATGAAAGTGGTGAGATGACGGTCCTCCTCCGCTAGCTCCATCTGCCAGTAACCGTGTAGAGCGTCCGCAGTGGTGAAGAATTTGGCTGTGGGATTGACGGTACGGACAGCAGCTATGGGTGTGGGCGAAGGGTGGGCTGGTCTGGAGACTTGAGTGTTCAGCTTGGTGAGATCCACTGTGATGCGAACTCCCTTTGCCTTTGGGACGACAACTAGAGGGTGGCACCATTCCAATGGCTCGTCTCCACAAGGCTTAATGATACCCTGCTGGACCATAGAATCTAGTTCTATCTTGACAGGTTCGCGGAAAGCATAGGGAATCTGCCGTGGGGTGTGAATGGCGAATGGAACAGCGTCCTCTTTAAGGTGAATTTTCATTGGGGGTCCTGCCATCGACCTCAGTGGAGCTGCTTTAAGGTCCTCCTTAGACACAAGCACATCAGGGAAGGTTCTAAGGAAATATTCTAGGGCCTCAGCAGGGGTCGAGTTGGCGTGGAGGGGTAGATCCTTACATCGGTTCACGTGGACGACCTGTAGGATGGGCCGTGGAAAGTCTGGCGGTATGATGGCCAACTCCTTGCAGTGTGCGTAGGACAGGAGTGGCATCTGGATACCTTCATGGACTTGGATCATGGCATGACAGGATCGGTTGGCCAAAGACAGAGTGGCCTTAAGGGTACCTAAAGCTGGTGTCATCTGTGATCCATCTGCTGTGAATGTCACTGAGGTGGCAGAACGTTGTAGCTCGTCCCTGGTGATTTGAAGCAGTTCCAAGTGCTGTGGACCCATCACTGATACGTCAGCTCCTGTGTCTGGCAGCATCAGAATCTTGGATGTCTCACCATTGTAGGTGAGGTCGAGGGATACGGGTACCGGTGAAGGGCAAGTTGTTGTGGAAAGGGCCTCAACCTTGCGACAATTTGAAGGCCTGCTGGAGGGGGGTGTGGCTTTGGGTGGGCCGCCCTGCTTGGCATTCATCTGCTGTCGGCAACATCTGTCGTAGTGACCCACTCGGCCACAGTGTCTACACGTGGCCTTGTTGGCAGGACACTTTGAAGTCTTCTTCCAGTGTCCCTTGCCGGCACAGTTTCCACATATGCTGTCAGCAGCTGGACACTTTTCTGTAGAGCCGTGCTTTTTTGTGCAGGAAAGGCATGAAGTGTCCCTGTTAAAGTTTGGGTGGGAAGTAGCACCTTTGCTGCCATGTCCTTTGGTTTTCTTGTAAGTAGAGACAGCACACAATTTAGAAGGAGGGGCACGTATAGCGGTGGTGGCTGTCCTTGTGGCCTCATAGGAGCGACATTCATTGACCATGGTGGCCAAAGAAGCTGAGGTGTCCAGGGCAATAAGTTTTTGTGTGAGCTCCTCATCTCTGACTCCCATGATGATGATCATCTTAAGCTGAGTTTCCTCACAAACTGCACACTGGCCAGGACAGACGTCGATTTCCTCTGCTACGTGCTTCAGTCTGACGTAGAACTCACTGAAGCTTTCCCCTTCTCTCTGTTTGCAGGAAAGCAGGTCCCTGCGACGTAAAGCCTCATTTCGCAGGTTCTTGATGTGTTCCTGGAGAACATTTAAGACTTCCTCTACACTCCGATCTGTGTCTGGTGGCACGTTGAGTGTGTGTTCCAGTATTCTTTGAGTCTCCAGGCTGAGGCACATACGAAGTTGTATTAGCTGCTTCCTGGTAGATAAAGTCCCTAGGTCCACCATCACACTGTAGTCATCCCAGCGTCTACGCCATTCCCTAAACACTTGGTATGTGGCATCGGGACGTAAGGGCGGTGGGGTCTGGGCGATGGCTTTCTGTGGGAGTGGGTGCTGGGAACTTGAAGGCACTGACGATTGAGTAGGAAGTTGTTGCGAGTCCGGTGGTGTTGCTTGCTGGTGGCCAGGGTTGACCATGAGTAGCTGCAACAGGGCGGTGAAACGCTGGGCTTCCTCCTCTCTTCTTAGGTTGTCCTCTTGGCGGCGTAGTTCTTCCTCATGGCGACGTTGATCCTCCTCTCTCCGACGTGTAGCCAACTCGGCCTGTCGAGATTCCTCCAGGTACTTGATAAGGAGCCTTAACTCCCCACCTGTAGCTGTTGGAGGCGGTATAGTCAGGTGTGGTGAGAGTAAAGGCAGGGTTTCCATCGTTGAGAAGACTGGAGGGGTTCGACGGTCTGTTGGTGAGCCTAGGTGTGAAGGCAACTGGCGGTCTTCATTGTCCTGGTCATGTTGCACATCCCCAGACTCGTCTTGATATGAGGTAGTCGACATGACGAAACGTTTTCAGCTGTCACCCTCAGTTTAAATGAAAAGATAAAAAGATAAAAGATACTTTCTACCGTTTTTATTTAAAAAAATTACTGTAAATAGAGTGGCAAATGGCAACGGGGGAGGAGCATGGGAGGGCTCCTGGGAGGTGGGGAGGAGCGACGGGTAGGCTGGGCACAGGGTTACCAAATTATCGTACATGAACCTTAAAATTATCGTTTTTTAAACCGAAATTATCGTACACACTTCCAACATGATTATTAAGAAGTAACATATATAACTTATTTCAAGGTATTACAGTATAATTCTTTAATCAAAGACACACACACACACATTTGTATATACCTAAGGTATGTATCGTACATCGTCCTGGACCTAAAATAATGTACATGTACGATAATTATCGTACGAATGGCAACCCTGGCTGGGCAGCGGCCACTGGCAGTGCGTTTCCGGTGATGAAAGAGGGTGGATGCACCTCGCTTTCTTGTGATGAGTAGGGGTAAAAGGGTTCTTATATGGGCATGAAGGGCTCGACACACAAGAGAAATATTACCCACTAACATAAAATCACTAACACCACACTGCACTGGCACTGCATGAACGGTTTGCAAACAAAGCACAGACACTGTAAAATCCACATGTAGTCGAGGGGAAATGGGCAATGGCGGCTCGATGCAAATGCTGGATTCCGGTGTTCCCTTAAAATGCTGAATGGTTTAGTCACTGCGCCATGGTGATAGGTGATGATGTCTTGTAGATGAAGACAGATGATTACAGAGATGAAGTAAAATCCCGAGTCGTAAATTACATTTATTCCATACAGCAAGGGGTTACGAACAGTGGTGCTCTGCAAGGCGTACAGCTCGTGCCAAGAGAAGCAAGAAGACTATCAATGCGCATGCACGGAGTGCTGACAGTGCGACTCATGCGCATGCGTTGGTAACGGGCATAATTTATGAATAGTAAAGGGTGCATATAAGAAAGATAATATATACAATAATCCACAAACATGACATTGAGGAAGTAGAAACTGAAGTAGACACTGATCGATGTGACCCGATTGAGAATTTTGTTGGTGTTGTAACAAGGGCAAAAGCCAAACAAGCTGTGAATGAAGGTGTCCCAGATATAGTAAAGACAAACATTCCTTGTACTAATTCGGAATTGATAAACTTACAACGAGCAGATGCGACTTTAACTAATGCACTTAAACAAGCTTCCACTAAGGAAGGTAAGGTACCTGGCTATTACTTTGATAAAGGGAGTCCTGTTTAGGCTGTACAGACCTAGAAAGTTGTTATCTAATGATACCTGGGCTAATAAAGAACAACTTGTAGTACCATTAACTTTACGTAAGAATATTTTGAGTGTTGCTCATCAAGCAGATTCCCATTTAGGAGTGTCAAAGACTTACAAACGTATAGCTAATGGTTTCTTTTGGCCAGGTATGACACATGATGTATTTGAATTTGTTAAGAGTGTCATGTGTATCAAGTAGTTGGAAAACCTAACGAGGTAATTCCAAAAGCACCCCTCGAGCCAATTGTAATACCACACGAACCTTTCAGTAAAGTCATAATTGATTGTGTAGGCCCATTGCCAAAAACAAAAAAAAGGTAATCAATATATTTTGACTATACTTTGTCCTACCACTAGATACCCTATTGCAATTCCCCTTGGTAACATTTGTGCTAGAAATATTGTGAAACGCCTCCTTAAGTTTTCACCACTTATGGATTCCCAAAAGAAATTCAGAGTGATCGGGGTACTAATTTCACAAGTGACCTTTTCTATGAAACTCTAAGGGAATTTAATGTAAAACATATTCTTGCATCACCATATCACCCACAATCACAAGGTGCTCTTGAAAGACACCATCAGACCTTAAAATCCTTACTTCGAAAATTTTGTATGGAGACTGGAACAGACTGGGATGAGAGTTTAGACTTGATATTATTTGTAATTAGAGAAGTCCCTAATGATTCCTTAGGTATGTCACCATTTGAGATGTTATTTGGACATAAAGTTAGGGGGCCACTACAAGTACTTAAAGATGAAATGTTGAACAATGATACCTTGGATAACGTAATAACTGTAGGGCAGTATGTCGATAAATTGAAATGTAATTTTGAGAAAGTCCATAATTTTGCATTTAATAACTTGAAAAGTAGTCAAGATGTGATGAAGGAGAATTTTCATCTAAAAACTAAAGTTCGTAAGTTTAAAGAAGGGGATTCTGTACTTGTATATTTCCCTACTCCTAGTTCTCCTCTCCAACATAAATTTTCTGGTCCTTATATAATTCAGAAATGTGTCAATAATAACAATTATATAATCAATACTCCAGACAGAAGAAAGTCAACCCAATTAGTTCATGTAAATCTAATCAAGAAATATCATGGTAATCCTCCAGTTGCTTTGCATTGTCTATCAGACTCTAATGTATTAGATTTTAAGAAATATAATGCATCAGCACACCAAAGTAAAACCCCATTGCCACATGATGTAGATTTATATCACTCTAACGATTTTGTTTCTTGGACAGACTCTGCTAACCAGGAAATATTGCAGAATATTCTAGTATATTTACAGCATCTACCCCGAAAGCAGAGGAGCCAGCTAGCAGAATTATTCCGCAAATACAGGAGTATATGTGGGGATGTGCCTCAACGTTGCAGTGATGCTGAACACGACATTGAATTACAACCGGGTACACGACAAATTCGTCAACACTATTACAGGACCAGCCTGGAAAAGCAGCAACGGAT
>NC_090734.1:15959587-15982087 GCF_036898095.1 Palaemon carinicauda
TAGTTTTGTGAATGAAAAGCTGTACACATTATTTTTTTTCCAAGATAAAGTGTATATATCATTGCATGTTTTCTTTCTCTTCACTTTACACTGGGTCGCGAAGGAATGAAATGTTTCAAATAGGGTCGCTCATGAAAAAGTTTGAGAACCACTGTTTTAGACCATCAATGGTGACCCAGTCTTCTTTGCCACGAATGTTTAGTAGGAATGCTTTCGGACTGCGCCGGATCACAAGGAAAGGGCCCGTGTAAGGGGCCGTTAGTGGTGGCTTGTTATTGTCGTTGTGCAGGAAGACGTGCGTTGCAGAGTGCAAGTCTGTCGGTATGTGATGCTTCGCTGGGGGCTTGTAAGTCTGGCGACATGGAGTAAATTTTCCCACGACGACGTATGTGCTGGAGAACGTCGTCGGAGGTTGTAGAATGAAAAAATTCGGCAAGGATGACCAACGGGTCACCATACACCATTTCAGCTGCCGAGACATCGAGGGCGTCTTTAGGAGTGGCCTTAGCCCCAGGAGGACCCAGGGAAGCAGAGTAAACCAGTTGGAATCCCTGCAGCGGAACATCAAAGCTGTTTGAGGGTGCGATGAAAACGTTCAACCATTCCATTGGCAGCGGGGTTGTAGGCAGTTGTCTGATGTAGGGTGATTCCCAGGAGATTCGCTAATGATGTCCACAATTGAGAGGTGAAGGTGGTACCCCTGTCAGAAATAATATGCTCAGGGATACCAAATCATGCAATTCATCCTGAGAGTAAGGCAGATGTACATAAGGTGGACGTTGCAGTTTCCATGGGAATAGCTTCAGGCCAATGAGTGGAACGGTCGATGATGGTAAAAAGGTAATGATATCCTTGTGATGTGGGTAGGGGGCCTACAACGTCGACGTGAATGTGTGCAAAACGATGCTGAGGTTGAGGAAAGGTGCCCACTCCTGAATCTGTGTGTTGATGTACATTGGAAGTTTGGCAAGAAGTACAGGCGCGGACCCAATCCTTAGCATCCTTAGAAATGCCGTGCCAAATGAACTTTGTCTTCAGCAGCTGTGCAGTAGAAAGGCACGAGGGATGTGAAAGGCTGTGAATGAAATCAAACACCTGCCGGCGCATGGGAGTAGGAATCCAAGGTCGCGGTCTACCAGTACTGATGTCACAGAGGAGGGTGGTGTTGGAGTCTTCGAGGGGAAGTCTTCCCAACTGAGAGACGTGCAGGATGTCTTACATGCTTGATACTCTGGATCCTGTCGTTGGGCTTCGGCCAAGGCATTGTAATCCAATTCCAGTTGAACGGCAACCAACTTGTTTCTTGACAGGGCATCGGCAACAGGATTCATTTTCCCAGGGACGTATTGAAGGGCGCAATTGTATTCAGCCACGGCGGAGAGATGTCAGCATTGACACGCAAACCAGGCGTCAGACTGTCGAGTGAAGGCGTGTAGCAGAGGCATGTGGTCTGTGCGAATGACGAAGGGCGTACCTTCTAAGAAACGGCGAAAGTGACGGACAGCCAAGTGCACCGCCAGCAATTCGCGATTGAAGGTATAATAACCCGATTCTGCCTTGGACAGTTTTCTGGTGGAGAAGGCCAATGGGCGAGGCGAGCCGTTGACCACCTGCTCAAGTACTGCACCAATAGCGACATCGCTGGCATCGGTGGAGAGAAGGAGAGGGGCATGTGGGATAGGAAAAGTGAGCGCCGCAGCAGTTGATAGGGTCTTCTTTGCATTGCAGAAGGCCGCTTCTTGAAGGGGACCCCACTTCAGGTCCTTTGTCTTTCCCTTGAGGGAGTCGTAGAGGGGAGCAAGAGTGGCGGCAATGGCTGGCAGAAAACGGTGATAATAATTGATCATGTTCAAGAATTCCTGCAGAGCTTTGACGGTCGAGGGCGCGAGGAAATCCTGAACGGCTGCTACCTTCTCAGGAAGGGGATGGACTCCTTCAGGAGTGATGCGGTGCCTTAAAAACAACACTTCGTTGGTGCCAAAGATACACTTGTTGTACCGGACTCCAAGGCCGTTTTGTTGCAGGCGGTCGAGCACGATGCACAGGTGACGGAGGTGTTCCTCTTTTGAGGAGGAGAACACAAATATGTCGTCCACATAACATACACAGAAGGGGAGGTCCCCTAAGATGCCGTCCATGAGACGTTGAAACATGACCCCAGCATTACGAAGGCCAAAACAAGAGTAATTGAAGGTGTATGTACCAAACGGAGTGGTGATGGCAGTCTTGGGGATGTCTTCTTGGTTCATAGGCACCTGATAATACCCCTTCAGGAGGTCGAGCGTAGAGAAAACCTTCGTTTTGTGCAGGTAGGAGGTCACGTCGGCAATGTTTGGGAAGGGATAGTGATTCGGTTCTGTTTGCATGTTCATGCGCCTGTAATCCCTGCACGGACGGAGGGAGCCGTCTTTCTTCAGAACGGTGTGTAAGGGTGACGGCCATGGGCTGGAGCCCTTTTTGCAAAGGCCCATTTCCTCCATTTTGGCGAACGTCTGTTTGGCGGCTGTCAATCGTTCCAGTGTCAGACGTCTGAATTTTGCGAAGACTGGGGGTCCCGTCGTCTTGATATGGTGATAAATACCATGCTTAGCAAGAGTCGTAGGGGTTTGGCGAAGTTCTTGACGGAAAACTTCCGGGTACAACGTGAGGAGGTGGCCATAGGCATCCGTGGGTGCGCTGATGTGGAGAGCAAGGTTGGAGGGGGCAGGTTGAAGAGGTGTCGACAAGTACGAGTCTGCGTTGACCAATCGTCGGTGGGCGACATCGACCAGAAGTTGGAAATGAGAGGAAATCCGCACCGAGGATTGGCAATGTGACGTCAGCAACGAGAGACTTCCAATTAAATTTATCGTTTCCAAACAATAATGTGAGGTTCTCGTAACCGTTGGCAGCTACCAAGCGGACGTCGGCAGACGTAGACCTCTTCGTGTCCTGAAGAGTTTCCTTGGCAAAAGAGAACGACAAGAACCCGTGTCTACCAAAAATCGCACGCCCGTTCCTGCATCATGTAAAAAGAAAAGATTAGAAACACGGGAGGCCACCGCCACGAGCGATGGCCTACTTGCACGTTTATTTGGCCACTGACTATCCTTGGCACATTTCTTCGCGGTTGCCCTGAATCTGTAGTGGTAGTAGCAAAACTGCGGCAGAAGAGAGGTAGTAAGTGGCTGTAGAAGTCGCTGCTTGGGGCGCGAGCGAGTGTTGGGTGGTGGGTGGCTTTGTCGCCGCTTCGGCACGTCACGGGGTAGACATGTATGTCCTATGGCATTCACGTCAGTTTCGGTTGACGTTGAATAGGCGTCCTCTTTGTCACGAGTGGAGACGTTGATGGAGGTCTTAAAGTTGCTGTCCATAAGGGCGTTGGCTTTGGTCATCAAGTCCTTTATGGGTAAACTATCGACATCGGGTATGGCAGCGCGTACAGGTTCGGGTAAACGGCGTATCCAAAGGGCACAAAGTAGGTTCACCTCACGAGTAGAGCCGTCTGCGGCAGGTTGAAGGCGAGCGATACTGGTCATTTCCCTGAGGGCGAGGGATCCCTTTGGTCCCCCAACGGTTGTTGAGAGACCTGAAAAAGCTTTGCTATATGGGCGGCTGGCGACGGCGAGTACTGATGCAGATGGTATGTTTTGAGGGCGTCATACGCTATTGGGGTGTCTCCTTGTTCACAAAGCCAGTCGGATATTTCCGGGAAGGTGTCCTCGGGTATCGTTGCGAGAACATAATCTGCTTTGGTGGTTGAGCGAGTCACGCCCTTGATGCGAAACTGGACTTCTGCGCGCTGAAACAAAGCAAACGCCTCTCTGCTGGTGAATGACGAAAGTTTCAATGGGGCAGCTGCAGCGCCAACTTCCGTAGAGTCCGCCATAGTACCAAAGACGCAGGGGCGATTGGGATGGAAGGCGGGAGGAGCGAGTCGACTTCCCGGGTCACCAATGTGACGAGCCGAGAGAAGGTTGTGACTCAAAGACAGGATGAAAGCAACTGAGTAACTTTATTACAGAACATTCTCCTTTATATACAAAAACTCAATGCAACAGGAAATATCCTGTTCAAACCAACACGCATCAGTTAACAGTTAAAGGTGAGGAAAACATACATGTTATTTCAGGTTCTTTATAATGCGAGGGGAGACCGAAGATACAAGCTTAATATATACACAAAATGAAATGTCGTTACTACGTACGATCGTGTGACACATGGTTGGTACATAACTATAAACAACAAAATACTTTAGAGAAGAAACAGCGTCACACTTGAAGAAACAAAGAGTGAATAATTTTCAGCTTTTTTTTGAAGTTGCCCTGGTGATGAATGGTAATACGATATGATTGTTCCTTCTTACATCGAATGAATACCATCCAGAGAATGGCGTACATTTTGATTATGACTAGCCACCGATAAGCGGCATGGCCTCTTAAAAAAGGAAGGTCTTGCTTGGTTTCAAGATTAGATTTTTAGATTGGTCTACATTGCTTCTTTTGTCATTTACAAAAGAATCATTTGTTTTTTTAATTGGTGGAATGTAGAGTTTTGCTCTTTTGAGTGTCCAATGGGTCATTTAGCATTTTCTGAGGTTTCTTGAGATTTTCTACCTGTGTTGGTAATTATAGTTATTCTATATAATGAAGAGCAAGTGTTTGGATTATATATATATATATATATATATATATATATATATATATATATATATATATATATATATATATATATATATATATATGAAGAATGAAGAAGTATTGAATTAAAAGCCCAAGATATAGACGACTGGGGAGAAATCTAATCGAGTCACTTTACGTCAATAAGTGTAGGAGATGATGATGATGATGATGATTATTCTCCGTTGTACTACCATCAATATCGTTTAGCAATTACGAGAAGTTACACACACACACACACACACACACACACACACATATATATATATATGTATACATATGTATTATAAATAAATAAACATATATATATATATAAATATATATATATATATAAATATACATACATATATAAATATATATATATATATATATATATATATATATATATATATATATATATATATATATATATATATATATATATATATAGATTCGAATATATATGTATGTATATATATATATATATATATATATATATATATATATATATATATATATATATATATATATATATATACACATATATGTATGTATTGATATATATATATATGTATATATACAGTATATATATAATATATATATATATATATATATATATATATATATAGATTCGAATATACATGTATATATATATATATATATATATATATATATATATATATATATATATATATATATGTATGTATTGATATATATATATATATATATATATATATATATATATATATATATATATATATACAGTATATATATACATGTATATATATATGTATATATATATATATATATATATGTATTGATATATATATCTATATATATGTATGTATATATATACATATATATATATATATATATATATATATATATATATATATATATATGTATATATATATATATATATTTATATAGTCATGGTTAGCGGCATTGGCCCTTCCACGTTCCTCGTGTTAGGTGGAGAAGGGTAGTCATAACCTGTGAGAGGGGTTACCCCATGAAGTACACTTGGAAACCACAACTAAAGCGTTGTAGTTAGGAAAGGGAGAGGGGATGAGAACTGGAATCTGTGTATGTGCATATTTGTCTAAATATATAGCCTTTTACATATATATATATATATATATATATATATATATATATATATATATATATATACACATATATGTATATTTTTGGGCTCAAGCCATGTCGTCCTGATGGAAGTTCCTATAGGGTAGCTTCCTAGGGTATATTACAACTACGGCGATATTCCCAGAGAATTTACCTTAAGGTACCCAGAATTCTAACTCCTGGAGCGAATATCCCTACCAGGGATATCGCGAAATATCAGAGGACGTATTTTTGACACGCCACATGGCAATCTGCACCCCGAACAGAGATAACACTTCGAAGGGGTCAATTGGCAAGAAAACGAAAACGAGAAAGAAAAAGGAGAGCCGTTCGCAAGGCTCTCTCTTCTCCCGTTTCGTAAGCGTGCATTGCGCCGATTCTGGCGCCATCTGTATTCCTTTTTGCTTAGCTTAACAACTCTGTGTTTTTTCCTGTGTTTCTCGCAAAATCTTGGATTTAATCATCTTTTTATGGCTTCTCCAACTTCGTCTCCCTCTGATAAGTTGAGTACCATTTCTTTTATGTATAAATGTAGGTTCTTGGTAAATTTTAAGTGATTAATAGTAATAATCTTTGTTACAAGAGCCATTGCCTACCGGAGGCGTCCTGGACGCTGTCGCTCGCTAGGTACGAGTTTTAGTTAGCCAGAGCAACGTTCCCGGCTGTTTTGCTTTAATAATTTTAGCTATTTAGCGTTACATAGGATTTCCTTACTCGTGCTTTTAGTATTATTGTTTTGGCGAAGTATTCGCCAATTCTAGCCTACGCTAGACCATGTAACCTAGTCGTTTGGCCCTAGTACTTTCCTGCATGATTTTTGGATTTCCGAGTGTTTTAAAATTTTATTGAAGCTTTAGGCAGTTTATACATTTAAGATTATATTGATTATTTCCAAGATAGTATACGAGTGAGTTTCGGTGATTTAGGTAATCGATTCTCTTGGTGCCTAGGCTAAGTTGCTTATGGAGCCTTAGTATACTTTCTCATACTCCCCGGTTGCTTTCTTTTCTTCGGAGAAGGTATGCAATCCCTTTCCCCCTGTTTAAGCCTTGGGCTTAACCCTAGTGGTTTATCTGAATTAACTTTCGATACAACTATATTGGGGTGTTACTGTACATTCCTGTTCCAGTAAGTCTGGCTTCAGAGAGGGGCAGAACATCAGAGTTTTTAGTCTGAGTCTCCCTCGCTAGCCTGACGCAGACATAGGAGGCTTAGCCTCCTTAGGTCACTGCCGAAGGTTTCTGTACGAGATGATTCCTTCTTTTGTGATCTAGCAGACTAGTCCTTGTTGCTGTTCTCGGTGGGAGGATAAGATCCTTTCCCTGGGAGTTGCAACACCTTCCTTGCTTTGGTTCAGTGGGGGTTGGCAAGTATTGCTGGCCTCCCTCCTTGGATCTCCCTTAGGCTAAGATGAGTTTTCTTGGCTGCGGGTGGTTCTTTACTAAAGCAAGGTTGGTAGGACCATCTTTGTCCCCTCCCCCTCTTTCTCTGTAATGGCCTAGCCGTTACAGTACTGTACGTCATTCTACATCTGGACCTAGTATAGGTTAGGATGTGGAATTGACTCAGTCCCTTGCCGGCCGGCAAAGGTCTTCTGCTGTGAGTGCTGCCCGGACCTCCCTTTGTCCCTCATCCATGTCTGCCTGTAGAGCCAGACGGCATTGGTCAGGAAGCCTGAATTAGATTCTCCCCTTCCTTATATGCACTCTTTCGGATTGCCGGGCTTGGAGGTAGTATACTCTCTTATCCCGGCATCCATTCTGTTTTCTTCAAAAAGCTGTACCCGACCCGGCTGCCGGCCTATGAGGCCTGCAGCCGGGCAGTCGAAGTCCTCTGGTTCTTTTGCTGCTGGCCGGCTCCGGTTGTTTACCTGTGCCGGCCGGCTATTGTCAAGCCCTTGTCTGCCGGTCGCTATTAGCAGTGGCCGGTAGCCGGGTGCTACCTTGTGTAGTTGCCGGCCGGCAGTCATTTCCGGCCGACATTGGCTGTTGCCGGCCGGCACATGCATTTGAACCAGCTGTTAAATAGTATACTTTAAAGCTAGTTATGGTGTGTGCCGGCCGGCAAGTGCCGGCCGGCGCATTACCTTCTATACTGTACCAGTATTCTTCAGTATAGCATATACTGTAGGAAGAAAACTATAGTATAGTATTGGTACAACACTGTGTGTTCTAACACTTTTGTGTTGTCTTGCACAGCCCTTTGGTGTTGCCTTACAGATAAGAAAGTGAGTTCTTTCTTGTCTATTATCCGGTATTTTAAAATCATATCTTAGGTGTGAGCCACACCTGTTTCCTCTGGAAATTTTTCATTGGTTACTCTAGGACAGATTAACCATACGATTTTATTATCTGGAAGGCTGCAACAATTGGTTGTGCGGGAAACACAAGTGTGTGTCTTTCCTTTCTGATTTGCTATGCTAAACTGTGCATATCCAGTGATACGTAGTTCACTTGATACTCATGGAAATTTCTTCTCTTTACAGGAGGACCATCCGAAGTGCGGAAATGTTTTCTTTAACGTCCGCAGTAAGAACTTCTGCAGACATGAGTTATGTAGGAGGCACGCAGCATGCGCTGTCTCCAAGGGTGATCTCCGGTATTGGGACCCTCAGGTATGTACCGTGTGCTCTAACCTGATTACTGAGGCTTTTGATTCCCCTAGGACGGCGGAATCAAGGGATATAGGAAGGGAGAAGCTTCGTACCTGGGTAAGGGGCTTCCAGAAGAACACCTCTGGACCTTATCTTCCCAGTGAGAAGATGAGGGCTTACCTTTTCCATAGGGCATCAGCTGATGCAGTGATTCCCCAGCCTCAAGAGGAGATCTCCTAAGTTCAGATCCAGGTGGATGCTGAAGTCGCGGTCGCCTTGCAAGACATCCAGTTGGACGACAGGATGTCAGACGTGTCCGAGCGTCTGGAGGAAGACCTCCTGGCAGGAGGCCAGGATGAAGATCAAGCCCCAGACATCATAGAGGAAGAGGCCGACGAGGTGTCGGCTGCTCCGGTTCAGATACCTGAACCTATTCCCTCAACATCGTCCGCTCTCCCAGTAGAGCTGGGACAGGCCCTCTCCTCCATTGTTGGAATGATCCAACAAATGCAAAAGGAGAATATGGAGAAGGCGGCTGCAATGGAACTGCAGATGCAGAAGCTTGCAGCATCACGTGGGCCCCAGAAAAGGCTCAATGTGAAAGACCTTCCCTTGTGCTCAGATGCTAACCCGTGGAGATATGCTGAGCACATGCCGATGACGACTGGTAAGATCGTCATGTCGGATAAGTTGGGTTCAGTTCCCCTAGAGGAGGTGGAATTCTGGCCCAGCAAAGGGTCATATCCGGACTGTTATGTCCGGTTGAGGAAGGAACCAGCTTCAAAGGAGGAGACAGAGCCGAAGGAGGGGGAGCGATCCAAAAGAGCTAGGTCCAAAAGAGCTAGGCCCAAAAGAGCTAGGTCCAAAAGAGCTAGGCCCAAAAGAGCTAGTACAATTGAGCTAGTGCGACAAAATATCTAGTTCCATAATAGCTAGTACCAAAATTACTATTGTGACAAAATAGCTAGTAGTACATTTGAGCTGGTTCAAAAAGAGCTGTTAACCAAAATAGCTTGTTTTGATAAAATGTATTGTTGCTAAAATTGTGTGTGTGTGTGTGTGTGTGTGTGTGTGTGTTTACGTTGATTATTTACAGCAGAAGAGAATTTAATCAATATTAATATAAAACTTTATTGCATAAAACTTTATCACATATCAATAATTGTTTCAATTAACACATTTCATTATAGAAATAGATAAAAAAAAACAGAAGTCATCGCTAGAAATTAAGTAGAAAAATAACTAAAAATGTTGAAAAACAAATATTTTTAAATTAGCAAGTTGATCGAGCATATGCTGGCTTGCAAATATGATTATTCGGTCTGAATCGCTTGTTTCGTCACTCAGTAAGAAGGGTTCTGCATTTCCGTTTATAGTAAAAGTTTTAAATTCTTTTGGAACTATCAATTCGTTAATTGATAAAGGTTCAGGAAAATGGCCTTCAACCTTACGTTTTTGGAGCGCTCTTTTTTTAGGGACATTAGCCATTGCTTCTTTATCCAGCTCTTGTACTACAGTAGCAATAAATCTTCGTGGTGGTGCACTACATTTTGAAGCTTGCTCATTCATTTTCCCTAAAACAATTCTAACACTTTGCCTCGTGGGATATGGGGCATGATTATGTTCTTGTCCAATTTTTACTTCACAATTTTCTTGGTAGTTCGGCGTAGTTTTTAATGTTACTCTACAATCCTTCATTAAACATCTCTAGTTCTGGCTGGTTTTGTTCATTGTATTTTTTTTGGTACAAATATCCATCTTAGCTAAGTAAATCTTTTCCTTTCTGGGACTTTATAACTTCCACGATGAAGGGTAGAATACTACTAACTTTTTTCTCCATAGATAAGAAAAAGATTAAAAGAAATAATTGAAGTAGAAATAACTCTCCATTTTCTTGAAACTAGTTATTTTGGTTAACAGCTCTTTTTGTACCAGCTCAAATGTATAACTAGCTATTTTGTCACATTAGCGATTTTGGTGCTAGCTATTATGGAACTAGCCATTTTGTCGCACTAGCTCAATTGTACTAGCTCTTTTGGGCCTAGCTTTTTTGGACCTAGCTATAATGTCGCATACTCGAAGGAGGTCATAGTGATGGACCATGCTAAGGCTCAAGCTTTGCTTTCATCTTCGATGAAAGAGAGGGGCTTCACGAACTCAAAGGTAGCTGCATTGAGTAAGAAGCTCCCTTCCTTTGTGTTCTCTCCTGCTAGAGCCTTCCCCTTTTTGCAGAAAGGGTTTGCGGCTGTATTAAAAGCAGTCGAGGCTGGCAAGCCTTGCCCCTCCCTAGAGTGCAAACCCTTGTCGCTGGCCCTACCTATGGACCACAAGGACTGGAAGGACGTCCATCTTACCTTCTCAGTCGGGAAGTTGGAGGCTGATATTGCCGGACGTCAGTTCGGTGAGAACCTCCCTAAGCTGTCTGACTTTCTTTTGCGGAGAGAGCTCGAGACAAAAGAAAAACTGGCAGCCTCAATGTCTCTTCAGACCACTCTTGAGACGATGGCAAGTGACCTCAAGGTCCATGAAATGTTCATGGTAGTGGCCAAGACTCATCTGGCCACAGTGACGAAGGTTCTTTACAGCTTCGTCAGGGCGAGGAGAGCTTGTAGGGAGTTCGTGTTCACCTCGACTACGGTGAGGCACGAGCCAAGGAAACTAATCTCCTCCAACATTTGGGGCAAAACCTTTTCCCTAGCGAATCGGTCAAAGAAGTTGTTGATAAGGCCGCCACGGAGAATAGAAACCTCCAGAAGTGGGGCATGTCTATCAAGAGAAAGTCTTCCTCGGATGAGGGTCCCCAACCAAAGAGGAAGACTAAGAGGACTACGCTACCGTCTCGGCCAGCCAAGCCATTTAGACAGCAACAGCAACAGCAATTACCGATGCCTTCAGTGCCCAAGATGGTGGCACAAACCCCGACCACATTCCAGTGGGTACCCCAGGCCGTGTCGACACAGTCCCCGGCATTCAACCCAACGTTCGAAGGGCAGTCAACTTCCTTTCGAGCAAAGCCTAGAGGAGCATCCAGAGGCTCGTCTAGGCGCCCCTCAAGGGGAAGGGGATTCAGGGGTGGTCGCGGTCAGGGAGGCAAGACCTCAGGACAGCAGTCCAAGTGAGATGATACCGGTAGGAGGGAGACTTCAAAATTTTCGGGATCGGTGGACCTTCGATCCCTGGGCCCACAGCCTACTCAAGAATGGACTGGGCTGGAGCTGGTACAGCACTCCACCCCCGTGCCCTCGGTTTTTCCAACACTCCACCCCCGTTCTGGAGGAGTACATCCAAGAACTGTTGGAGAAAAAGGTGATCCGAAGGGTGAAGTCCATCACATTCCAAAGGAGGCTGTTTTGTGTTCCCAAGAAAGACTCGGAAAAACTCAGAGTCATTCTGGACTTGTCGCCACTCAACAAGTTCATAGTGAACTGCAAGTTCAATCATAACACTGCAACACATAAGGACCTTACTGCCCAAGAAGGCATATACCGTCTCCATAGACTTGTCAGACGCCTATTGGCACGTTCCAATCAACCGTCAACTCTCCCCCTACCTAGGGTTCAGCTACAACGAAGGCTATACGCCTTCAGAGCCATGCCATTCGGGCTAAATATAGCTCCAAGGATCTTCACAAAGCTTGCGAGCGTAGCTCTCAAACAATTATGCCTAAAGGGAATTCAGGTGGTAGCCTACCTGGACGACTGGCTGGTGTGGGCAGCATCCAAGACAGAATGCTTGCAAGCTTCTCTGCAGGTGATCCAGTTCCTAGAGTATCTAGGCTTCAAGATCAACAGAAAAAAGTCTCGACTTTCTCCATCTCAAAAGTATCTCCATCTCAAAAGTTCCAGTGGTTGGGAATCCACTGGGACCTAATGTCACACCAATTCTCCATCCCGGCGAAGAAAAGGAAGGAGATAGCTGGTTCTGTCAAGAGACTTCTAGATTCCGAAAGGATATCAAGACGCGAACAGGAGAGAGTACTGGGTTCTCTCCAGTTTGCTTCGGTAACAGACCCGGTGCTAAGAGCACAGCTAAAGGATGCAACCGGTGTTTGGAGAAGTTATGCATCAAACGCGCGAAGAGATCTGAGAAGACCAGTTCCGCTTCGTCTACATACTCTTCTCAGGCCTTGGTCCCAAGCCAGACATCTAAAGAAGTCGGTACTTCTTCAGCCACCTCCCCCGTTGGTGATGATTCACACAGACGCCTCAAAGGAGGGGTGGGGAGGTCACTCTCATCGGAAAAAGGCCCAAGGGACTTGGTCCAATTTATTCAAGACCTTTCACATAAACTTTCTAGAAGCTATGGCAGTGCTCCTTACCTTAAAGAAAGTCTCCCCGCGTCACTCGATCCACATAAGGTTGGTGTTGGACAGCGAGGTAGTTGTGAGATGCTTGAATCGACAAGGATCAAGGTCGCCACCTCTCAACCAGGTGATGTTGGCCATCTTCCGATTGGCGGAAAAGAAGAAGTGGTACCTGTCGGCAGTTCACCTTCAAGGAGTCCACAATGTGACAGCGGACGCTCTATCCAGGTTCACACCGATAGAGTCGGAATGGTCCCTAGACGCAGGATCATTCTCCTTCATCTTGAGTCAAGTCCCAGAACTGCAGATAGACCTCTTTGCGACGAAAGACAACAAGAAGTTGCCCCTGTACGTGTCCCCGTACGAGGACCCCTTAGCGGAAGCAGTGGACGCGATGTCCCTCGACTGGAACAGATGGTCCAGGATTTATCTGTTCCCTCCTCACAACCTTCTGTTGAGGGTCCTCAACAAACTGAGATCCTTCAAGGGGGTAGCGGCAATAGTGGCCCACAAGTGGCCGAACAGCGTGTGGTTCCCCCTGGCATTGGAACTACGGTTGAAGTTTCTACCGCTACCAGATCCAGTTCTGACCCAGCGAGTCCAGAAGTCGACTGTCTGCGCTTCATTACAGAAAACCTGGACCCTGCAGCTAATGATTTTCTCTCCCTAGCAGTGAGAAAGCGTTTCGGGATTTCGAAAGCCAGCATAGACTTCCTAGAGGAATATAAGTGCAAATCTACTAGAAGGCAATATGAGTCATCTTGGAGAAAATGGGTGGCCTTTGTCAAGGCAAAGAATCCGCAGGAGATCTCGACGGACTTCTGCTTATCTTTCTTCATCCACCTCCATGGTCAAGGGTTGGCAGCTAACACGATTTTGACGTGTAAGTCTGCTTTGACAAGACCCATTCTATATGCCTTCCAGGTCGACCTCGCTAACGAGATCTTTAATAAAGTTCCGAAAGCCTGCGCTAGGCTCAGACCTTCAGCACCTCCAAAGCCCATTTCATGGTCTTTAGACAAAGTTCTTCATTTCGCTTCTCTGTTGAGCAATGAGGAGTGTGCGTTAAAGGATTTGACCCAAAAAGTTATTTTCCTATTTGCACTCGCGTCCGGGGCCAGGGTTAGTGAGATTGTAGCCCTCTCGAGAGAGGAAGGTCGTGTTCAGTTCCTGGATGGGGGAGAACTGAACCTGTTTCCGGATCCTATTTTTCTCGCCAAGAACGAGTTACCCACCAACAGGTGGGGTCCCTGGAGAATCTGCCCTCTGAAAGAAGATGCATCTCTATGTCCAGTAGAATGCCTAAAGTTCTATCTTCATAGAACTTCAGACTTCAAGGGTGGTCAACTATTCAGGGGAGAAACATCAGGGTCGAATTTATCACTGAATCAACTCAGGGCGAAAATCACATATTTTATTCGCAGAGCGGATCCTGACAGTACACCCGCAGGTCACGATCCGAGGAAAGTTGCCTCATCCTTAAATTTCTTTAATTGTATGGATTTCGAACATCTTCGTTCATACACTGGCTGGAAGTCTTCCAGAGTGTTCTTTCTCCGCTATGCGAAGCAAGTGGAGCAACTAAAGAGATCTGTGGTAGCAGTGGGTCGCGTCGTTAACCCTGCTGTTTAACTCTGCGAGGAACAGTGGTTTTAATTGGGACGATTAATTCCAGGGTGAATGTGTAGTTACATACTGTGCTAAAAACTAAGTGAGGGCACTGAGCTGCCCACGTTGACTGTTCCACTTCCAAAGGTGAACCTGGCATAAGTGCAGACATGTGTGCCGAGCGTTTCTAACGCTAATGTGACTGATTAGTAATACAGACTTTTATGACTTTGATACCTCGGTATGTTAAAAGTGGCACTAATGTTTTTCTTTCAGATAAACAAGTTTCTGTTTACTATCATACTTATTCTTAAATTTTTGGTTATCCTCCTCTTTTATATATATATATATATATATATATATATATATATATATATATATATATATATATATATATATATATATATATATATATATAATTGTTGTTAACCTGTCTATTTATTGTCTGTCAATAAACTTGTTCTTGAGAACATTGCGTCTCCTTCACCTGTGTCATTTTATTGGTATAATTGAGCATTCATTCTATGTATATTTATCTGGGATAATTCTAATAGATTGTTCCTTTATGCAAGCTAATGTTGCATTGGTTTATGCTTTCCCTTAGTGGGAGGACTTCATCCCATAAGGGGACGGTGGCGGATTTACAAGTTTCCTCCTATGCGGATATAAACCTTTGTCCAATACAAGTATTGAACGGAGAACTGGTCGATATTTCATATTGACGCAGTGGTTCTTTACAAACTATGCTTTACTTAATATAGGGTGAGACCACTATATTGGCTTGCCTGGTACTCATACATAGGTATATGTACTCTTCGAGACTTTTCCAGAGTCTAGTAGGACTCTTCCCTGTAGGGGGCAGGAAGCTCTAACATGGTTTATGGTTAGTCGAAAAGATGTATAACGGTAACATCTTAGGTCTCTAGGTCTAGTCGACCGGGGAAATACCTCCGGGGAGTACGGCACGTTCTGAGAATCCACAGATACAGTAATGCTCTGGTATACTTCCATCAGGACGACATGGCTTTAGCCCAAAAAACGGATTTTGAGCGAAGCAAAAAATCTATTTTTGGGTGAGATGGCCATGTCGTCCTGATGGACCCGCCCTTCCATTTCTATGAAAAGGCTGTAGAACCCCTCCCTACATACAGTATCTGTAGCACCTCGTGTATCGCTACAAGGATTACAGATGGCGCCAGAATCGGTGCAATGCACGCTTACGAAACGGGAGAAGAGAGAGCCTTGCGAACGGCTCTCCTTTTTCTTTCTCGTTTTCGTTTTCTTGCCAATTGACCCCTTCGAAGTGTTATCTCTGTTCGGGGTGCAGATTGCCATGTGGCGTGTCAAGAATACGTCCTCTGATATTTCGCGATATCCCTGGTAGGGATATTCGCTCCAGGAGTTAGAATTCTGGGTACCTTAAGGTAAATTCTCTGGGAATATCGCCGTAGTTGTAATATACCCTAGGAAGCTACCCTATAGGAACTTCCATCAGGACGACATGGCCATCTCACCCAAAAATAGATTTTTCGCTTCGCTCAAAATCCGTTATATATATACATATGTATATATATACATACATACTTACATATATATATATATATATATATATATATATATATATATATATATATATATATATGTATATATATATATATATATATATATATATATATATATATATATATATATATATATATATATATATATGATATAGATAGAGAGAGAGAGAGATACACACAACTCCATGTAATTATTATATATATATATATATATATATATATATATATATATATATATATATAGAGAGAGAGAGAGAGAGAGAGAGAGATACACACAACTCCATGTAATTGTTAACGATATTGATGGTAGAACAACGGAGAATCATCATCATCATCATTCATCATCATCATCATCTCCTCCTCCTACGCCTATTGACGCAAAATGACCTTGTTAGATTTTCGCCATTCGTCTATATGTTGAGCTTTTAATTCAATATTTCTCCATTCTTCATCTCTTACTTCACGTTTCATCGTCTTCAGCCATGTAGGCATGGGTCTTCCAACTTTTCTGGTGCTTTATGCAGCCCAGTTAAAGGTTTGGTGAACTAATTTCTTTTTGTGAGTGCGAAGACCATGCCTAAACCATCTCTATCTACCCCTCACCATAATATCCAACGGCGAATCATAGAACTGGGAAATTACTTCTTCATGGATGCCCTTTGCTGTCCATTCGAATCATGAGTAATCTGATGAATGGAGTTACTCTCACTTTTATCTATAGTGTGATGGCCTACAGTAAGCTTAAGTAATAGTCGATATATTATTCTTCCTCCTCTACTCCCATTATTCCCCCTTGTTCAACCTCTGTTAACTTCTACTTCGTATTGTACTCTAGGTGCAATTTTAACCACTGATATCCCTGACTGCTGAATGACCTTCCAAGCCCCAGCGCTAGACCAAATAGCTCGAATTCATCAATTCAATTCAATACAAATTATCATTGTTGTTGGTTCGTGATTTCCTCTCCACCTGTGTTTACGAGTCGCCTCAGTCGCCCGACCACATGCTATTTCATTGACATCTAAATCCAACAGCGACAGAAGTGGTTAACGGAACATTCTCATAACACCCCTTCTCACCTGGGACCTGAATCTAGGAACGAAACGTTTCCATGACGGACTTTCCTACCTGGGATTTGGACCCAAGACCTCCTCCTAGTTTGGAAAGCTAAGTACCAATTACTCAACGGGGCACAGGGATTATGTGAAATGAGAACAATTATTTATTTATTTGTAGAAAACATAAATTTTTTATTTGTTTATTTGGAAAGGCTATTAGATTATCTGGTAGCAGTTAGCAGATATCCCCTAAAAAAGAGCGTGGCCTAAGAGATTCAGTTCATTAGGCAAAATAATCTACAACCAGCCTCCTTCCTTGATTTTCTTATGACGTTGTGGGTTCCTTCCAAATTCTCATTTATTTTCGTGAAAATGTCAGGCATTTAGATTACTCATATTGCGCACTAATTTTCTCTCTCTCTCTCTCTCTCTCTCTCTCTCTCTCTCTCTCTCTCTCTCTCTCTCTCTGAATATATATATATATATATATATATATATATATATATATATATATATATATATATATATATATATATATATATATATATATATATATATATGTATGTATGTATGTATGTATGTATACACACACACACACACACACACACTATGCCATCTCTATTTAAACTGTATAAGATGAATTTAGAACATAAAATCAGGAAGATATAATAAAACAAATTACATATTCCTGTTGGGAGTATGTGCTGTCAGTTCACCCCACTTGTTATACTGTAGGCACTTCATAAGGGTCTTTGCAAGGTTTTTTTTTTTTTTTTTTTAATAGTGAAACCTGCTTTATATCAATCTACTTTATCTTCTGTAAAGCTTCCTTTCTTCCAATTTTTTGTCCAATATGATTTACCTTATTATTTTACCGTAAATGAATTGGTCTCCCCCAAATTATACTTTTCGCAATGTCTGACCTTACATTTCCCAATCCAAATATCATTCATTCGGTCTTTGGAAACGAGTTTCTTACATGTTACATGTTCTGAACGACAACTAAGGATGAGAAAACACGTAATTAGCAACGCGTACAATAGGAAAAACCATATTTATTTGCATATAAATTTCATACATGTTCGGAATGACGACTAAGAGCGGGAAAATATGGAATTAGGAACGTATGCAATATGGATAACCATGGTTAGGACTCATTTTCCTTTTGCCTACACATACACCGAATAGTCTGGCCTATTCTTTACATATTCTCTGTTCTCATACACCTGAGAACACTGAGATTGCCAGTAATTGTTCAGTGGCTACTTTCCTCTTGGTATGGGTAGAAGAGACTCTTCAGCTATGATAAGCAGCTTTCTGGGAGAAGAACACTCCAAAATCAGACCATTGTTCTCCAGTCTTGGATAGTGTCATACCCTCTGTTCCATGGCCTTTCACTGTCTTGGGGTAGAGTTCTTTTGCTTGAGGGTACACTCGGGAACACTATTCTATTGTATTTCTCTTTCTCTTTATTAATGTTTTTATATTTTATGTATGAAAGGTTTATTTTAATGTTATTACCGTTCTTAGAATATTTCATATTAATTGTTAATTACTTCAATTATTTCCTCTCCTAACTGGGCTATTTTCCCTATTGGAGCCCTTAGGCTTATAGCATCCTGCTTTTACAACTAGCGGTGTAGCTTAGCAAGTAATAATATTAGTGAATAATAACATGTTCCGAATAACGAATAAGGACGTAAAAATATGAAATTAGGAACTTATACAATAGGTTAACCATATTTATATACATACGAATCTCATACATGTTCCGAACGACGAAGAAGGACGGGAAAACACGGAATTTGGAACGTATGTAATAGGGATAACCAGAAAAAATAAGCGTTATACGAGGATAAATTGTAAAAATCCCATTCAATGAAATGCTTCCAAAAGTATTTTCCCAAGCATTGTCGGAGGAAACGGACCCAACCCCGTATCCGGGAGGCGTTCACTTCATCTTATAAAAGAAAAAAAAAAAAGAAGGATTTTGGCTCTGCGTTCCTTTGTTAGGCAAGTGACTCGGATTTGGTCTTGTCTGGAGGTCTTGTGGTTTTCATGAAGCTCTTTTAAGCCCTTTTTTTTTTCTTTGCAAGGCTTGCAAGGCTGGGAGACGTTCGTTGATTTTCTTAAGAGAGTCTGAATGCAGAGACATTTTGGAGAGAGAGAGAGAGAGAGAGAGAGAGAGAGAGAGAGTCAAATTATATTTATTTGTGATTGGAACATTCACAGAGAGAGAGAGAGAGAGAGAGAGAGAGAGAGAGAGAGAGAGAGCGAGAGAGAGATAGTCAAATTATATTTATTTGTGATTGGAACATTCACAGAGAGAGAGAGAGAGAGAGAGAGAGAGAGAGAGAGAGAGATTGTCAAATTATATTTATTTGTGATTGCAACATTCAGAGAGAGAGAGAGAGAGAGAGAGAGAGAGAGTCAAATTATACTTATTTGTGATTGCAACATTCAGAGAGAGAGAGAGAGAGAGAGAGACAGATTGTCAAATTATATTTATTTGTGATTGCAACATTCAGAGAGAGAGAGAGAGAGAGAGAGAGAGAGAGAGAGAGAGAGAGAGAGAGATTGTCAAATTATATTTATTTGTGATTGCAACATTCACAGAGAGAGAGAAAGAGAGAGAGAGAGAGAGAGAGAGAGAGAGAGAGAGAGAGAGAGAGAGATTGTCAAATTATATTTATTTGTGATTGCAACATTCACAGAGAGAGAGAGAGAGAGAGAGAGAGAGAGAGAGATAGTCAAATTATATTTATTTGTGATTGGAACATTCACAGAGAGAGAGAGAGAGAGAGAGAGAGAGAGAGAGAGAGATTGTCAAATTATATTTATTTGTGATTGCAATATTCAGAGAGAGAGAGAGAGAGAGAGAGAGAGAGAGAGAGAGAGAGTCAAATTATATTTATTTGTGATTGCAACATTCAGAGAGAGAGAGAGAGAGAGACAGACAGATTGTCAAATTATATTTATTTGTGATTGCAACATTCAGAGAGAGAGAGAGAGAGAGAGAGAGAGAGAGAGAGAGAGAGACAGACAGATTGTCAAATTATATTTATTTGTGATTGCAACATTCAGAGAGAGAGAGAGAGAGAGAGAGAGAGAGAGAGATTGTCAAATTATATTTATTTGTGATTGCAACATTCAGAGAGAGAGAGAGAGAGAGAGAGAGAGAGAGAGAGAGAGAGAGAGAATTTCCCAATATATACTTGCCAGTCTTATTCAGTGAGATAAAATAATGTTGAAGGTATGAATTATCCATTGATTTTTTACAATGTAATGTATTTTGTTTACATTTATTTTTAAAAATACCAAGATAATTCAGATACCAGTTTCATAAAATTTTTGATGAGATTTAGATATTTTTTATGTATATCTTTAGCTCTCTTTTTCATATTTTCTGTTTATTTCTTAATCCATATAAGAGGTTAAAGTATATTTGCATTTCTGATAAGCCGTTTCTCACCATATAGAGCTCATGAACAGCACATTTAACCCCCTTACAAACGCTGAGCCACCAATCTCCTCTACTTAGTGGTCTCTAGAAAAAGGAAAGTTCAATTTTGGGTTGAAATAAATTTATTGTGATATGTATTTACATCAAGTGTTTCATTTATGATTCAACACAACATTCAACATTGTCTTCTCTGTTTTTATTTCTTTCGATTATTTGTTTTCCCAAGAGAGATATACAAAATTATTTACACATGAAGAATATAAAAAAGGAAAAAAAAAAACTATTAATATCAAGCGATAAAGTTAAAGAAAGATTGGAAGAAAATAATGAAAATATGAAAGGTATGGAGAGAAAATGTAAAAGGAAATGAGAAAGAGGAAGGGAAAGAAGAAATTAAGATTGGTATAAAAAAATAACTAAAAAGAAGTAGAGAAAGAAGTAGTACGATAGAGAATGCCAGAAAAGATCAAGATTTCGTATAGAAAAGGTAGATTTTTGTTCTCGAATATGTAGAAAATGTTTTTGAGTTTCAGTTCATGCGGTTTTTTCAGAAATTTTGTAATGAAATCATTTGTTTTATATATATATATATATATATATATGTGTGTGTGTGTGTGTGTGTGTGTGTGTATGTGTATGTATATGTATATGTGTATGTATGCATGTGAGAGAGAATGAAAAACAAAATATATACAGGGTAATAAAAATTATTTGATGAGCAATAGATTTGGTGAGTTATTATATACCAGTAAAAGAAAGAAATATGAAAAAAGAAACCATTTATTCTTTTACACTTAACAGAATACCAACACGTCATCAACCATATAATTAGCACATATTTGATTGGAAAATCACTCTTTAATTACTACATCACGACGATATTTTTTTCTGCAGTCATGTTATAGATGCGGAAAGAATACTGTTTTTTCCTTGGCTTCGAGTCATGTACAGTTGGACACTGGAAATTCCTGGCACACCTCTCTCTGATGGATCGAACCATGCCACACCGATACTGCGCGACGAGTAACAAAACAAATAGGTTTAGGGGACAGGTGTCAGAGGTTAAACTGGCTGCTTAGTAAACATGTGACTGGATACACTTTCTCTGAGCCAGGTGTACCGGGAATTCATGTGGCCGACTGTAACTGCGGAGTATGATGACGTACAGACAGGCACACACGTAAACTAAAATTCATATTTACAAAAACATATCATAAGAACTTCCATTTACGCATTTATTAAACTTCCCACGACAGTTTGTTGTCATACTGAGGACTCACGAAAACACCATGGCAGCACTGACAATAGATGGCAGCACTGACTATAGATGGCAGCAATGACGAATAGAACCACTTCATGGACATAATTACAATTCAGTTATATTTTATTATACATAGCTTTCTTAATTTGACTCAGGGTGCTTGACATGGGAATATTTTCAACTAGATGTTAAAATCTGTGAACGATAAATTGAGGTATATTTTCCTTCATATTTCATTGAACGTTTGTCCTTCTTTACACACCCAATAATTGTCCTTGCTCTGATGATTACAGCACACATTGGACATCGCCTGTCTCACTGTAATCACATCCTCTGTTTAAGAATCACAGACTTAAAAACGTCTCTTTTAGTTATATTTTGGGTAACGTTCATTTACCTTCGTATCCCCTAACCACTATGCAACCGAAGTCATTCTGTCTACAGGTGAATGAAAACGGGAACTAATTTGGCACGAAATCCTGATACATATATCTATCTCTCATTACTTAGGTATCCACAGCTTTTGAAATTAGATTAGGGTCATTATCCCACTCAAAGTCCTTCCACTTTATCCTTATGAGCATCGTGGAGAATCTGCTAATTTGCCTCTGTCAAAGTCTACGGAGTTTACTCCTAAATTTACAGTTACCTACAGTGAATATGCACGTATATGAAGACATGATATTCACAACACTTCCTTTGCATTTTGGAAAATTTCAAGGTCACAGGGTCAGTGGGGTGTTTTCTTTACAAAACCTAACTTATTTACAAACTTCACGTACACAGACACAACAGTGGTTATGGAATGAATGAGCCATGTTATATATTTATGTAGGCTACATATATTTGTATATTGTATACATACAATTATACGTGTAAATATACGT
>NC_090734.1:15987087-15997087 GCF_036898095.1 Palaemon carinicauda
GATTATGTTTAATTGTTAGCAAAGCGACCCATGGCGGAGCAAAGACTTATTGTGACGTGATACAAAGTGATTTGGCAAAAGGATTTCTGGGAAAAAGATGACCTGATCTGAGTGAGCTGTAACTGGCTCTAATTTTGAACTTTGGCAAACACTGCCAGACTTTGCTAAAAGGGGACTGGGGATTGCCTGATTGACAAACTTCGTTATCAGAAAACAATGGGAATGGCAATGATCACCGATGAAACCAGAGCCGAGAACAACTAATGAAGACAACTTCACCTCCGTGTTCGTGATTAGGTCAAGGGAAGGCAGGCAACACTGCCAAGTACAGGATTTTAGAAGTAACATGTTTACTGTATGACATCTGGATGTTATTTTTTTTTTAATTTTTTTTTTGTTACATAGATGTTATCTAGGTTTATACATGGCTATACCATTTCTAATAAGATCCTAAAATGAGCTTGGGTACATTCTTTTGTTGTTGATCTGAAGTCTGATTCATAGCCATTTTGTAGTTCTTGTAAAACATAGTAACCACAAAGATTCCGGGTGAAATAAGCCCCACCCCCTGATGACGTCAAAGCCAATCACATTGTCTCCCACATTAGCAGCGGTCACAATACATCCCCTTACAAATTTCAAACTGTACTAACTTATAATGTGTTTTGATCACTGTTAACGTGAGAGACAACATGATTGGCTATGACGTCATCAGTGGGTGGGGCTTATTTTGCCCGGAATCTCTGTGGCGACTATAGTTGCATAGGTTCTCCTTGCAGTTCGTCAAAAGCGTTAAAATGACAATACATCGATGCAGTTTTCCTTATAATGTTAGTGCTTGCAATGACGAGGATTTCGTACAGCTCCTGACTGGAAACAACCAAATAACTCCTGAGCCCAAAGTTTAGAACCTGTGTCTAGACACGTGTTCAAATTTGCCCGTCAGTCTTTGCTCTGTGGACAAGTAAAGGTACCATGGAACTAAGCTAGATCTAGTAACGTAATTGTTGCCAATCCATGACTTTGGATTTCTTTCTTCTGACGTCATCAACGCTTATTCTTAGCTCCTATCATATTCTGTTAACGATGTTTGTCCGACGAGCGCTGTCTGGTTGTGTGACCGCTCCAATTATCAAGACATATTAGAATAGGAAGGCTTTTATATGAACGCGTATCATATGTATTTGCTATATATATATATATATATATATATATATATATATAGATAGATAGATAGATAGATAGATATAGATATATAAAGAAATATTTACTACGTTAGGTATATTTATCAATTTTCAGGATATCTAATGTTCAGATCTCATTAAGAGCATGCATTTTTATTACATTTCAAACAAGATCCTCTATATCATGCTGGATTAATCCTATTAGATCATTTAACAACTCAATGTCTGTATCTAAGAATCTTACCCAAGTAATTATTATTTTTACTTTTTTGCGACCTAATTGTTTGAATTCTTTAACTTTGATATATATTTTTTATTTTTTTTTCATTGATAAAAAAAATGATAGTAAACAAGTAAAGGTTTTATATCGTTAAAGGTATCTGGATTAAAAATAAAAGAAGGTATTTTTTTTGTTAAAACGAGTACGTTAATCATTCCGCTTATTTATGATACAAATACATTATTAGTTGAAATAATATGCGTAATTATCTGAAATTATTTCGTCATCCTCATCATCATCTATTATCTACGCCTATTGACGCAAAGGGTCTCAGTTAGATTTCGCCAGTCATCTCTATCGTGAGCTTTTAAATCAACATTTCTCCAATCGTCCTCTCCTACTTCACGCTTCATAGTCCTCAGCCATGTAGGTCTGGGTCTTCCAACTCTTCTAGTGCCTTCAAGAGCCCAGTTGAAAGTTTACATGTAATTTACCGTTGCAAAACGTTTTCGTCGTTATAATGAAATTATTGCAACAATGAGCACTCACAATATCATAAAAGCAACGTAAAAAAAGAGAACGTCTTTTCAATGTCTTAGTTAAAGGTTATTCAAGGGGTTTATGAGGCTTTAAGTAATTATGAGAAAAAGCTTAGACCATTCCTATATTTATATAGGGGATATATATACAGGAGCTAGGACAATTTGCCGTAAACAAATTTGCCGTAGGACAATTGATTGTAAGACTTTTCGCCGTAAGAAAACTTGCCGTATGGATATTTTGCCGCAAGGACATTTCGCCGTAAAATGTATATTTTAGTTCTTAGCTTATTTCTTTTAGAGATTAATGTAACTATATTCATATAGTTATCTTCAAGTATATTTATCACTTTTCATTGATTTTTATGTATTCATTTAATTATAATTATATATAAGAAAAGGATAAGAAAAATGAAGACCACACACTTTATTTAAAAAGTTTTCTAAAAAAAAAAAAAAATCAAAGCTAAAAATCATGTAAGTTCAAAGCAATTGCTCGTAAATGATGGTGTTTTGCATTTTGATCAAAACCTCTGACAATACTTAGTATGCGCTTTTGTATTGTTTCTTGACTGCTGTTTCACCTCTTTCCGCATCGACTATCTTCTTTTTAGAAAGATATTCTTCATTTTTCAATTCATTGATGAGTTTTCATAAATTTAGATGCGTATTGTTTTTTGCATTTTATGTTTGCTTGGGTTTGCTGGATGGGTACGCTCACTTACAGTTTTACAGATTGAAATCTCTTCAATATTCTGTCTTGTATGTACTCTTGCTTTGCAGTTTTTTTCAACACACTTCCAATAAACCTTGCCTCCATATTCTCTCTCTTGCCTGTAAATGAAGTTGGAATAATCTATGAGCTTATCACAACCTCTGGTGCTGTTGATAGTGTACGGCGTTGTAGGGTTTTAAGTTTCAATTAATAAAAGTTGTTAATGCAAAGGTTTAAGATAAAGAAAAATAATAAAAAAAATATAGTAAACTACCGAATTTGTAATGACCTCATTTAAAGATTTAACGACGGGTGTCAAAATTTATAACGATCCTTCTCTCTCTCTCTCTCTCTCTCTCTCTCTCTCTCTCTCTCTCTCTCTCTCTCTCTCACTTCTTTTTTTAATCTATACATGACAAAGCATATACATTTTACGGCAAAATATCCTTGCGGCAAAATATCCGTACGGCAATTTTTCTTACGGCAAAATGTCTTACAGTCAATTGTCCTACGACAAATTTGTTTACGGCAAATTGTCCGGTCTCCATATATACATATACACAGTATATATTTGTATATATATTTACATATATTGTATAAACTATATGTGTGCACATATATATATATATATATATATATATATATATATGTATGTATGTATGTATATATATATATACATATTTACCTACACACATATATATATATTTATATATATACGTATATATATATATATATATATATATATATATATATATATATATATATATATATATATATATATATATATATATATATATATATATATATATATATATATATATGAAAGAGACACCATATCACTAAAAGACTAGAAACTCACCAAAACCATTTAACAGCAAAGAAAAGGCAAAAGCCGTAAAGAAAAACACAAGTCTTTCAAATGGCAAAATAATACCTTCCGGGGAACCCCCCCCCCCCCTCTGAAACTTTTTTTTTTTTTTTTTTTTTAAAGAACCCATGTGTGTCAGGTCCAACATGAATCTTTGATGGCGTTACTTTGGAGCAAAGCTGGCCCAGCCACCGCACCTGATAAGTTGTAGTTAAAATTACATGGGTTAACATTTTAAGTTGCTACGGCAAATGTCACGCCAAAGGCGACCTGGAGTAAGCTGAAATATTGAGCGGGGAACGATCGAATTTTGCTTGGATGGAGATGGTGCGAGGGATTACTTGTGGAGATTTTGACTGAGGAAGAAGGCAATCTTTTTTGAATTTGCGTAGACGGCTTTATCTCTCTTGTGTGTGTGTGTGTGTATATATATATATATATATATATATATATATATATATATATATATATATATATATATATATATATATATATATGTATGTATATATATACATGTGTGTATGTATATATATATGTGTGTGTGTGTGTGTGTGTGTGTGTGTGTGTACACGCTCTTTTGTGTATAGGAAAGGTAGGACCACAATATCGAGGACGCGCAAGAATGTGTGTGTGTGTATGTACACGCACTTGTGTGTATAGGAAAGGTAGGACCACAATATCGAGGACGCGCAAGAATGTGTGTGTGTGTGTGTATGTAGGAAAGGTAGGACCACAATATCGAGGAAGCGCAAGAATGTGTGTGTGTGTGTGTGTATAGGAAAGGTAGGACCACAATATCGAGGACGTGCAAGAATGTGTGTGTGTGTGTGTGTGTGTGTATAGGAAAGGTAGGACCACAATATCGAGAACGCGCAAGAATGTGTGTGTGTGTGTATAGGAAAGGTAGGACCACAATATCAAGGACGCACAAGAATGTGTGTGTGTGTGTGTATAGGAAAGGTAGGACCACAATATCGAGGACGCACAAGAATGTGTGTGTGTGTGTGTGTGTATAGGAAAGGTAGGACCACAATATCGAGGACGCGCAAGAATGTGTGTGTGTGTGTGTGTGTATAGGAAAGGTAGTACCACAATATCGAGGAAGCGCAAGAATGTGTGTGTGTGTATAGGAAAGGTAGGACCACAATATCGAGGACGCGTAAGAATGTGTGTGTATGTGTGTGTGTATAGGAAAGGTAGGACCACAATATCGAGGACGCGCAAGAATGTGTGTGTGTGTGTATAGGAAAGGTAGGACCACAATATCGAGGACGCGCAAGAATGTGTGTGTGTGTGTGTGTATAGGAAAGGTAGGACCACAATATTGAGGACGCGCAAGAATGTGTGTGCGTGTGTGTGTGTGTGTGTATAGGAAAGGTAGGACCACAATATCGAGGCCGCGCAAGAATGTGTGTGTGTGTGTGTGTGTATAGGAAAGGTAGGACCACAATATCGAGGACGCGCAAGAATGTGTGTGTGTGTGTATAGGAAAGGTAGGACCACAATATCGAGGACGCGCAAGAATGTGTGTGTGTGTGTGTGTGTGTGTATAGAAAAGGTAGGACCACAATATCGAGGACGCGCAAGAATGTGTGTGTGTGTGTGTGTATAGGAAAGGTAGGACCACAATATCGAGGACGCGCAAGAATGTGTGTGTGTGTGTGTGTGTGTGTGTGTATAGGAAAGGTAGGACCACAGTATTGAGGACGCGCAAGAATGTGTGTGTGTGTGTATAGGAAAGGTAGGACCACAATATCAAGGACGCGCAAGAATGTGTGTGTGTGTGTGTGTGTGTATAGAAAAGGTAGGACCACAATATCGAGGACGCGCAAGAATGTGTGTGTGTGTGTGTGTAGGAAAGGTAGGACCACAATATCGAGGACGCGCAAGAATGTGTGTGTGTGTATAGGAAAGGTAGGACCACAATATCGAGGACGCGCAAGAATGTGTGTGTGTGTGTGTGTGTGTGTATAGGAAAGGTAGGACCACAATATCGAGGACGCGCAAGAATGTGTGTGTGTGTGTATAGGAAAGGTAGGACCACAATATCGAGGACGCGTAAGAATGTGTGTGTGTGTGTGTGTATAGGAAAGGTAGGACCACAATATCGAGGACGCGCAAGAATGTGTGTGTGTGTGTATAGGAAAGGTAGGACCACAATATCGAGGACGCGCAAGAATGTGTGTGTGTGTGTATAGGAAAGGTAGGACCACAATATCGAGGACGCGCAAGAATGTGTGTGCGTGTGTGTGTGTGTGTATAGGAAAGGTAGGACCACAATATCGAGGACGCGCAAGAATGTGTGTGTGTGTGTGTGTGTATAGGAAAGGAAGGACCACAATATCGAGGACGCGCAAGAATGTGTGTGTGTGTGTGTGTGTGTGTATAGAAAAGGTAGGACCACAATATCGAGGACGCGCAAGAATGTGTGTGTGTGTGTATAGGAAAGGTAGGACCACAATATCGAGGACGCGCAAGAATGTGTGTGTGTGTGTGTGTGTGTGTGTATAGGAAAGGTAGGACCACAATATCGAGTACGCGCAAGAATGTGTGTGTGTGTGTGTGTGTGTATAGGAAAGGTAGGACCACAATATCGAGGACGCGCAAGAATGTGTGTGTGTGTGTGTGTGTATAGGAAAGGTAGGACCACAATATCGAGGACGCGCAAGAATGTGTGTGTGTGTGTGTGTGTGTATAGGAAAGGTAGGACCACAATATCGAGGACGCGCAAGAATGTGTGTGTGTGTGTGTGTGTGTATAGAAAAGGTAGGACCACAATATCGAGGACGCGCAAGAATGTGTGTGTGTGTGTGTGTAGGAAAGGTAGGACCACAATATCGAGGACGCGCAAGAATGTGTGTGTGTGTGTGTGTGTGTGTGTGTGTGTATAGGAAAGGTAGGACCACAATATCGAGGACGCGCAAGAATGTGTGTGTGTGTGTGTGTGTGTGTGTATAGGAAAGGTAGGACCACAATATCGAGGACGTGCAAGAATGTGTGTGTGTGTGTGTGTGTGTATAGGAAAGGTAGGACCACAATATCAAGGACGCGCAAGAATGTGTGTGTGTGTGTGTGTGTGTGTATAGGAAAGGTAGGACCACAATATCGAGGACGCGCAAGAATGTGTGTGTGTGTGTGTGTGTGTATAGGAAAGGTAGGACCACAATATCGAGGACGTGCAAGAATGTGTGTGTGTGTGTGTGTATAGGAAAGGTAGGACCACAATATCGAGGACGCGCAAGAATGCGTGCAAAGTTAGTATTGAATTGACGCAATGTATGTAAGGTGTTTCAACACACTGCTAGTGAGGATTCTATATAGATATCTGGTTGGGGCAAGTAACATGGTTTAGCAATAAGATGATGGATGCGGCAGTGACTGCTGTGTTGGAATTCCCCTGTGAACGTTTCAGGTCAAAATTAGATAAGTAATAGGTTATGTATATATATATATATATATATATATATATATATATATATATATATATATATATATATATATATATATATATATATATACATGTGTGAGTGTTCGTTTGTGCTGTCGCTCGCAATTTTAACATAAGTGACTAAAGTAAAAAAAAAATATGTGTATTTATTTACAAGACCACGCTCTCTATATACTGTCAAATTATGCTAAGGTATTATTTTCCTCTATTAATTTTTCATAATTTAAAAAGATTCTCTACATGGGAAATATGTTAAAATAATAAAAAAAAAAACTATAGAAATATAAAGAAAATTAGCTTGGTTTCTTCACTAAATGACCTGAAACTGACAACGTCGACATAGTCATCCAAACAAAAGTTTGTGATGCCAGCGTACATTTGATATATATTCAAAATCTATACCAAATTAAAAATGGAGTAATTACTCAAAATTTTCCATAAAGTATACGATTCACGAATAGACTACTTTTGAGTAATTATTCCAATTTTAATTGATATATTCTGAATATATGTCAAATGTACGTTGGTATCACGAACTTCTGTTTGGTTAACTTTGTTGACAATGTCAGTTCCAGGTCGTTTAGTGATGAAACCAGGCTAGTATTTTTTTTTTTTTTAATTATGATTCTATAGTTTTTTTTTTTATTTTATAATTTCAACTTGTGGCCAATTATTTTGAATTATGAAAAATTGATAGAGGAAAAAAATAGCTTTGCATAATTTGGAAGTTTATGGAGAGGGTGGTCTTGTAAACAAATACATAAATATGAATAATTTCTTATCTGCATACTTTGAACCATAAACTTCATAATGTAAATACATAACTAGATGTATTCATGCTTATTGACAGACTAGGTCATAAATGTACCCAAAATACAGTAAGAGAAAGGAGCCGACTGTACGTGTATCGTAATCCTCTCCGTCTCCTCTCGTTATTGGCTCTTCGAAGCAAAGCTAAGTGAAAGGCTAAAGTTTTATGAAATACAGAGGCCATTTGAATTTCTATTCGCGCTTCTATCATGCCGCATATGCCGGGGATATCTTTATTATAGGTATTGGGGGAAGGGGAGGGGGTCTCAAGCCCCCATAGTCCCTCCCTCCCCCCTCCCCCCATCCCTTGGAAGAATTCGAGGATCGCGTCTTGCTTCTCATAAACGATGATATTTGAGAGAAGTTGAAGAGAAGTTTGCGCTGAGGGCTTGTTATTGTACGGCCCTTGCCACCTGCGTGCACAGACATAGACATAAGATCTTTTATTTCTTTTAAAATACAATTTTTATAGATTTTTCTATGTATTGGTTAAAATGAATAGGTTAAACATAAAAAAGTTGTTGGAAATATTGGTTAGATTAATTAGAAAAAAAGTGTGGACGCAAGGTATATTTCTTTCAAGAAAATTTTCTAATAGATTTTTCTATGTATTGGTTAAAATGAATAGCATAAACATAAAAAAGATGTTGAAAATATTTTAGAATTAGGGATAAAACAAACCACATTGGTTAGATAGATTATAAAAAAAGTGTGGGATAACATACGCAAGATCTTTTACTTCTTTTAAGAAACAATTTTAATAGATTTTTTTTTGTGTTGGTTAAGATAAATACCATAAACATTAAAAAAAAGGTTGAAAATATTATAGAATTAAGGATAAAACAAACTGCATTGGTTAGATAAATAAGAAAAAAAGTGTGGTGTAATAATCAGAATCCTCCGAAAGCATATTCCATTCGGCAGCATATCTCCTTTTTTATTTCACGTCTCTGCCAAACGTGCGATTCAAGACAGCTTTTAGGAACGAGCTGAAGAACCCATCCGCAAGACCTATTTACGCGTCGTTATTGGAAACAGATCTAGATGGGAGGCTATCAGGGTGTCCTACCCTTCGATTCTTTTCATCATTTTGTTAACAGTTTTTCCAATCTCTCTCTCTCTCTCTCTCTCTCTCTCTCTCTCTCTCTCTCTCTCTCTCTCTCTGACTGCGGTTGATCCTGCCAAAGAGACCACCCGAAGAAAGGGGTCGTAGAGGTTTAAGATTTCTTGCTGAATTATTAGATTTCTTGGAATATTTTTTATGAGATATTATTATTATTATTATTATTATTATTATTATTATTATTATTATTATTATTATTATTATTATTATTATTAGCTAAGCTACAACCCAAGTTAGAAAAGCAGGATGCTATAAACTCAAGAGCTCCAATAGGGAAAATATTCCAGTGAGGAAAGGAAATAAATGAACTCTAACCCAACATAATGGAAAGCCATGGTACAAAAGCTATGGCACTACCAAGACTAGGAAACACTGGTTTGATTTTGGAGTGTCCTTCTCCTAGAAGATCTGCTTAGCATAGCTAGTCTCTTCTACCCTTACCAAGAGGAAAGTAGCCACTGAACGATTACATTTCAGTAGTTAACCACTTGAGTGAAGAAGAATTGTTTGGTAATCTCAGTGTCAAGCATGTGAAGGAAGAGGAGAATGTGTAAGGAATAGTGGAGACTATTCGGTGTATGTGTAGCCATGATTGATTGATTGATTTAAGATTTTCTAGCATCCGTAGCCATGATTGACTTAGGTACCTGTGCGCCTCGTTTATAAAACTTTATGTAGTACTTAAGTGTCTTTGCAGCCTCCCTGCCCCCAGCGCCGGGCGTACAGCCAAAATTCCACAAACCACTGATTACTAATATATATATATATATATATATATATATATATATATATATATATATATATATATATATATATATATATATATATATATATATATATAGTGCAATTAAGTAATGTCGTACTCTTGTTATGCCGAGATTGTTCCACAATGATATATGTATTTCATAATATATATATACATATATATATATATATATATATATATATATATATATATATACATATATATGTATATATATATGTACACATATATATATATATATACATGTATACATATATATGTATATATATATGTACACACATATATATATATATATATATATATATATATATATATATGTACATATATATA
>NC_090734.1:16012087-16022087 GCF_036898095.1 Palaemon carinicauda
AGAAAGATTTCCAGACGTGAATGGCGAAATTCCACGAAAGACTGTGTAGCAAATTTACTATAAGCACTATAAATTGTGACAAAAAACCAAGAATGATTTCTCGACATGAATAATAAAATCCCCAGAAAGACTTATAAATTATTATTATTATTATTACTAGCCAAGCTACAACCCTAGTTGGAAAAGCAAGATGCTATATGCCCAAGGGCTCCAACAGGGAAAAAATAGCCCAGTGAGGAAATGAAATAAGGAAATAAATAAATGATGAGAATAAATTAACATAAATCATTCTAAAAACAGTAACAACGTCAAAACAGATATGTCCTATATAGAATATTAACAACGTCAAAAACAGATATGTCATGTAGAAACTATAAAAAGACTCATGTCAGCCTGGTCAACATAAAAACATTTGCTCCTACTTTGAACTTTTGAAGTTCTACTGATTCAACTACCCTATTAGGAAGATCATTCCACTACTGGGTAACAGCTGGAATAAAACTTATAGAATACTGTATAGTATTGAGCTTCATGATGGAGAAGGCCTGGCTATTAGAATTAACTGCCTGCCTAGTATTACGAACAGGATAGAATTGTCCAGGGAGATCTGAATGTAAAGGATGGTCATAGGTATGAAAAAATCTTATACAACATGCATAATGAACTAATTGAACGACGGTGCCAAAGATTAATATCTAGATCAGGAATAAGAAATTTAATAGACCGCAAGTTTCTGTCCAACAAATTAAGATGAGAATCAGCAGCTGAACACCAGATAGGAAAACAATACTCAAAACAAGGTAGAATGAAAGAATTAAAACACTTCTTCAGAATAGATTGATCACCGAAAATCTTGTAAGACTTTCTCAATAAGCCAATTTTTTGTACAATTGAAGAAGACACAGACCTAATGTGTATCTCAAAAGTAAATTTGCTGTCGAGAATCACACCTAAAATTGTAAAAGTCATACAAATTTAAAGAAACATTATCAATACTGAGAACCGGATGTTGAGGAGCCACCGTCCTTGACCTACTTACAATCATACTTTGAGTTTTATTAGGATTCATCTTCATACCACATAATTTGCACCATGCACTAATTTTAGATAAATTAAGGGATTCACCAACCCCAGATCTACATTCAGGGGATGGAATTGATGCAAAGAGAGTAGCATCATCTGCATAAGCAACAACCTTGTTTTTTAGGCCAAACCACATGTCATGTGTATATAGTATGAAAAGAAATGGACCAAGAACACTACCCTGTGGAACACCGGATATCACATTCCTATACTCACTATGGTGCCCGTCAACAACAACTCTTTGAAATCTATTACTTAAGAAATCAATAATAATGCTAAGAAACGAGTCGCCCACTCCCAACTGTTTGAGTTTGAAAACAAGGGCCTCATGATTAACACGGTCAAAGGCAGCGCTAAAATCAAGGCCAATCATACGAACTTCCTGACCACAATAAAGGGATTTCTGTACAGCATTGGAGATTGTAAGAAGAGCATCACATGCTCCAAGGCCTTTACGAAAACCAAATTGCAAACTAGGGAATAGAGCAAACCTATTAAAACGTTTTGCCAGAAAGACATTTTGACTCGAGTGCCGGAGGTCACCAGTAAGATTTCTTGGCGCAACTGACAAAAATATTGGAAAGACTTGGTAAAGGCTGACGTAACTGACAAAAGAAAAGACCTGGGAAGACTTGGAAAAGGCTGACGCAAGTAACAAAAGAAAAGACCTGGTAAAGGCTGACGTAACTGAGAAAAGAAAAGACATGGAAAGACTTGGTAAAGGCTGACGCAACTGAGAAAAGAAAAGATGTGGATAGACTTTTTAAAGGCCGACGTAACTGACAAAAGAAAAGACTTGGTATAGGAATCAGCAGGAGGAATATTTGACTTAAGTGACAAAGTTATCAGAATGATTGCCAGGGTTGTGGTGGCCGATGTGGTAACGTCCCTGGCTGTTGCACGCCAGACTGTGGTTCAAATCCCGCTCAAACTCGTTAGTGTCTGGTCGCTGCAACCTCACCATCCTTGTGAGCGTACTTTAAACCTTATACACATGACTAAATTCCTAGAAAGACTTGGAACGGAATTGCCAGAAGGGCGTTGCGACACAAGGTAGGACTCTGATTCTAGTGAGAAAGTTACCAAAAATATTTCCAGACCCGAATGGCAGCATTGGTAGAAAGACTCCATAAGGATATACCTGTAGAATGTTCTTACTCATATGACAAGTCACTTGAAAGATTTTCAGATGTAGCCAAAAGGTTGATTCACACTGCGGTCATGCTCCATTCTGCTCACGGTCCATCCATTCTGGTCATGATCCAGTCCGGTTATGATCCAGTCCGGTCATGATCCAGTCTGATCTAGATTCAGTCCGGTCATGATCCAGTCCGATTACGATTCAGTCTGGTCACGGTCCTGTCCGGTCACGATCCAGGCTGGTCACGATCCAGTCCGGTCACGATCCAGTCCGGTCACGATCCAATCCGGTCATGATCCAGTCCTGTCATAATCCAGTCTGGTCACGGTCCAGTGCAATCACGGTTCAGTGCGGTCTCGCTCCGGTCAAAATACTTTTTGAAAGAATCGTGACCGGAGCGAGACTGGAGCGAGACCTGACTGGAGCGCCAATTTGAATGTTTCCATTTAAAATCATGTAACAATATTTGACCGGACCGGGACTAGACCAAGAACGGAGCACGACATGACCGACATTTGGAATCAACCCTAAATGACGAAATCCCTGGAAAGACTTTTTAACCAAATTAACAGGAGAAAGGCATGACTCGAGTTACGAAACAACCCGAAGAAACGAAATCTTCAGACTAGTGACAAATTAACCAAAAAGACTCCCAGAAGGGAATGACGGAATAGTCGCAAAGTCTCAATGATAAAATTGCCATAAAGACTTAATTATGAAATTTCCGGAAACATAATGACTAAAGAAGACTTCCTGATAAACTTGACATAATAATCATATAATCGCTTCCAGACTCAAGTTAGTATTAAATAACATTCTTTCCATTACAACCATGGTTCTATGTAGCTTTAATTTTAAAAGGCCTAATTCTACATATTTTATTATTTATGTCCAAATGCGTAGCCTTGTGAACTTCTCTCAAGTGAAAACAAATTCGTTGATATAATCGTTACTCTCCCAAATCAAATTGATTTTTCTTTCCATGTCATTCATCTTTGAATCCGAATGATGTTCTTTTCAATAAACCCTAATTTGGATCTAAGTAAGTTTATGGTGGCCTATTGGGAACATCCCTTCCTGAAGATATGCTGGGCTGGGTCGAGTCCCGCTCAAGCTCGATGGTTTTTTGTCGTGTCCGCAACCTCGCCAGATTTGTGAGCCAAGGAGGGGGCTTAGGGGAGCCTATAGATCCTCCTGCTGAGTCACCAGTAGCCAATGTCTGGCCCTCCCTGTTCCTAGTTAGGGGGGAGACGAGAACTTGGGCACTGATGGTCAGCCTTTAGGATAGTGTCACTGCCATTCATGAGTGACCTTTAAACCCTGTCATTAGTCTTCTGATCCGGATAACTTTGCTTCCAGCCATTTAGAACTTTCACCAAACTCAGCTGCATAGGTTCATAGGTTCGATTGTTGACTAACGCTGGAAATCCTACTTTGTCCTGTCATTAGATGTAGGTTAAACTCCGTTTATTGACAGGGAGATATACGGACTTGGAAACTTAATGAACTCGGGAAATAATTTCGTCGGTTATTATTATTATTATTATTATTATTATTATTATTATTATTATTATTATTATTATTATTATTAGCTAAGCTACAACCCTAGTTGGAAAAGCATAATTCTATTAGCCTTAGTGCTCCAACAGGGAAAAATAGCCCAGCGAGGAAAGGAAACAAGGAAATAAATAAACTACAAGAGAAATAACGAAAACTTAAAATAAAATATTTTAAGAGTAGTACCGACATTAGAATAAATCTTTTATATATAAACTATAAAAACTTCAAAACGCAAAATGGAATAGTGACCCTGAGTGTACCCTCAAGCAAGAGACTTCGATGTCAACAACAATAATGGCAGTATTGATAATGATAATTATAATCCTAGTAAGGATACAGTAATAATGAAAATAAGGATTTTATAGTTACGCTGCCGTTGTGAATCTTTTCATATATATATATATATATATATAATATATATATATATATATATTATATATATATATATATATATAAGTCATTTTAATTAAATAATAATTTAAAATATGCTGAAATTATGCAAGTGAAACATCATTAGACTATAGTGATAACACCAACAATAGGACTTTTATCCCTTTCCATTAAAGGTTTTGAAGGTTTAAAGGTCGCTCATAAATGGCGGGGCAAGTGACAGTGACATTGCCTTATCAAGCAGGACGATTCCCCTAGAGACTGACCATATTACGTATGATCAACGCCCAAGCCCCCTCTCCACCCAAGCTATGGCCAAGGAGGTCCAGGCAATGGCTGCTGATAACTCAGCAGATGGACTTATAGGCTCCCCCAACCCCCCCCCCCCATCTTTAGCTCAGAAAGATGGTGAGGTTGCAGCGACCAAAGGAACTAACCAGTTTGAGAGGGACTCGAACCCCAGTCTGGCAATCACCAGGCATGGACGCTACCACCAGGCTACTACAACCTTAGAAACATGATTTATTGAGTAAAGAATCTTTATTTATGAATGTATTGAGGAATATATATATATATATATATCTATATATATATATATATATATATATATATATATATATATATATATATATATATATATATATATATATATATATAATGCAATAAATACAGACCTCATTCGTATCAAGTTTCATCTGAATTGTTTATTTCACGTTCATCTTTTTTAAGTTCAAACTTCTACTCTTCTGTAACACTTCGCTTTTTCTTGTAACTGTTAATGTCATATTGATACGCATCACTGAGCATTGTCTCACCAGAATTTTGACCTTATTCTGTCTTTTGTTTGTTGCAATTGTTTGTTTCTTGCGTATCTATTTTTAGCTCCTTTGATAAACTTAAAAAAACAATTTTAATCAGAAAATATCCGTGGTGCCTTAAAAAATCAAATCATTGTTCTCTAGTTTTGGGTGGTGCCATAGCCTCTGTACCATGGTTTTCCTCTGACTTAGAGTAGAGTTCTCTTGCTTGAGGTACGCTCGGGCACACTATTATATCTTATTTCTCTTCCTCATGTTTTGTTGAAGTTTTTATAGTTTATATAGGAAATATTTATTTTAATGTTACTGTTCTTAAAATATTTTATTTTTCATTGCGTCCTTTCCTCACTGTGGTATTTTCCCTGTTGGAGCTCCTGGGCTTATAGCATCATGTTTTTCCAATTAGGGTTGTAGCTTAGCAAGTAAAAATAATAATAATAGTAATATACTATTTTGAGCCGTATTTCAGTAAAATACAGGTGACCATAATTTTACCTTACTTTGTTATTATCATTTACGGGTTGGTGACCGTAATATCACTCTTTAGAAGTAATATATCCGTTTCTAAAACGGTTAATGCCTGGCAACATATATTCCATGTGAAACTCATCGCCAACATCCAGAGCTGTTTATTGCATTCTCTAAAAGCAGTTGACTATAATTTTTGACAACGGTTTATTGTCTTCTATTAAAGTGAATTACTGCCATTTTTGACATCGGGTTAGCCTATTTTCTGTGGTTTCTAAAAATTCTATTGGTTGCTAAATACATTTCTGTCGGAACTAAAACACATGTTTGTAGAAACACATTTTTGTAGAAGGTAAATACATTTATGTGGGAGCTAAACATATTTCTGTGGTTGCTAAACATACTTCTGTAGTTGCTAAACACATCTGCTGTGGGAGCTAATCACATTTCAGGTGGAGCTGAACACAACATTTACACTCTTCTCAGGCGTTGATTTCATATATTCTGAGACATGGATTAACCGGTCTGCTTGTTAGTGGCTGTCAATCACAGCAGCTATTTACTCTCATTTTATGTGAAGATATTTTTAAGAAACCAGTCCTCATCATGAAAATATACTCGCTACACATTTGCTAACTTTCACTCTTGCGTAAATTTTAACATATTGTAAAAAAAATGTTTTGTAACGTTTTACGTTCATGTCTGTTTAGATTACGGATTTGTGCTTCAAAAAAGGTGAAATAACCTAAAATATTATCCTGATTGGAGAGAGAGAGAGAGAGAGAGAGAGAGAGAGAGAGAGAGAGAGAGAGAGAGAGAGACGAGAGAGAGAGAGAGAGAGAGAGAGAAAGTTGTGATGATTATGCCTAATTTAAATCTATAATTCCCGATGTTCGTGTATGATCTAATCAGATTAACCCAGGTTTTGAGATTGTGAAAAAAAAAAATCAACTATCGCATGATATTCATTTGTAGAATGGGAATCCACTAGCTTCTTATATGTTTCCTACAAAGAGCGCTTGCATGACAAGGACAAAGTTCAAACGCAGTATAATAGACCAAAAGATGGTTTGGGGATGCCCTCTCCACTCCCCAAGAGAGATTAGTTCACCAATTGCTTGAGGGTACATTCGGGCACAGTATTCTGTCCTATTTCTCTTCCTCTTGTTGTGTTAAATTGTATAGTTTGTATAGGAGATATTTATTTTGATGTTACACTTCATAAGATATTTTATTTTTCCTTGTTTCCTTTCCTCACTGGGGTATTTTTTAATGTTGTTACACTTCATAAGATATTTTATTTTTCCTTGTTTCCTTTCCTCACTGGGCTATTTTCCCCTGTTTGAGCCCCTGGGCATTCTGCTTTTCCAACTAGGGTTTTAGTTTAGCAAGTAATAATAATAATGATAATAAACGTTTAACTGGGTTCCTGAGGGCGAGGGTAGAAAAAGTGTAGAGTTGATTGTGAAGAATTAGAGTAGATAAGTTTAAATACCTGGTGTTGTGTGAAGAACTAGTGTGTATATTACTTTTAAATAATCATGCTGATTACCCTAGACTCCTATCTGCACCTACTTTTTAGATCATCTGCATAAGTTTCCCCCATTTGTACCTAAGTGCTGAATGGCCTCCCCGGCTCCAAGCGGTGTGCATCTTTGCCTATCGTAAATGCTGTCAAATGTTGCCTGCTCTAATTATGGATGGCAGAATATGGTGTTCATAGGTCGCTCATGAATGACATAGGTAATGGACATTGACATTGTCCTATAAACTGACCATTATATTCATATGATCAGCACCCGGTACGCTTCTCCACCCCAGCTAGGACCAGGGAGTGCTAGACAGGTAGACCTATAGAGCTCACAAGGATGGTTATGTTGTGGACACTACAAGAAACTATCGAGCTTGAGCTGGTCTCGAACCCCAGTGCAACAGATAGCCAGGTAGGGGTGTTTCCAATAGGCTATCATTTGGACTGTTAGCCGGTACACCTGCTTAGGTCTCTTGTGGGTAACATCCTTGACTGGTTGGTCGAGTAAATTGTTAGTTACTTTGGTCGCTGCATCCTCACCATCCTTGTGAGCAAAGTATGGGGGGCGGGGGGTTGTGGAGCCCATAGGCCTTTCTGCCGAGTCATCAGCACCCATTGCCTGATCCTCCTGGGTCCTAGTTGGGTGGAAGGGGGCTTGGGGGCTGATTATATGTATACTTGGTCAGTCTCTAGGACATTGTCCTGCTTGATAGGGCAATGTCACTGTCCCTTGCCTCTGCCATTCATGATTGGGCTTTAAAGCCTTTAAACTTTCAAGACTCTTGCGTGGCTATCAAGATTTACCTTTCTAGCTCGCCCTTCCTTCCTGAGGTTTTGTTCTCTGTAAGGCTTTCTTTTGCTATCTCATTGCTTATGGATAAATGGTTAGGATTTATCTTTTAAATGAGTTAAGTTCAAAGATTTATAACTTTTATCCGGGATATGAATCTCTCTCTCTCTCTCTCTCTCTCTCTCTCTCTCTCTCTCTCTCCTCTCTCTCTCTCTCTCTCTCTCTCTCATATGTATCCTGCACATTTATTGCATGATTCTCTCTCTTCCTCTCAAATTTATATATGATGTATTTTTTATTTATTTCGTTCTTTACCAAGGTATAAATAGCTCCTCCCTCTCTCTCTCTCTCTCTCTCTCTCTCTCTCTCCTCTCTCTCTCTCTCTCTCTCTCTCTCTCATATGTATCCTGCATACTTATTGCATGATTCTCTCTCTTCCTCTCAAATTTATATATGATGTATTTTTTATTTATTTCGTTCTTTACCAAGGTATAAATAGCTCCTCCCTCTCTCTCTCTCTCTCTCTCTCCTCTCTCTCTCTCTCTCTCTCTCTCTCTCTCTCTCTCTCTCTCTCATATGTATCCTGCATACTTATTGCATGATTCTCTCTCTTCCTCTCAAATTTATATATGATGAATTTTGTATTTTTCTCGTTCTTTACCGAGCTATAAATTGCTCTCTCTCTCTCTCTCTCTCTCTCTCTCTCTCTCTCTCTCTCTCTCTCTCTCTCTCTCTCTCTCTCGCTCGTACCGTGTATCAATTATTCCTATAATGGCACCAGCAGTATTTTATCCAGCAATACCTCCGCCCAATTAATGTTTATTCTCATCTATTTGGACAAATCCAGCCATTACTCATCTCAATTTCGATGCATTCCAAGTCTGGTGGTCTGGCAAAGAAGAATAACTCACTGAGTTAAAAGCTTCAAGGTGGTCGTTTGAAAAGGTTGTTTTTATATCTTTTGATTGATTGGAAGGAAGAATCCAAGTGGGTTTTGTATTCAAGAATTTATTTGTTACGTTTAAGGAAATATTTTTGGATTTTTATTGGAAAGGAAGGTTATGAATAATTTTTTTTTTTTTTAGAGAAATTTAATCCTTTTTTGGGGGAGGGGGTGTTATTTAGGTACATATATGGATTTTGATAATAAAAACATCTCATTACGTTATTGATAACTGTAAAATGGTAATGCAATTTTCATTTTCAAAATAATAATAAAAGAATTCCAAACCCTTAACAGATTCCGTACGAATCAATATAAGAAAATTGGCTCCTTTAAAATTCCTTATGGTCTTCGCATTCGTCACTAACTTTTTCCTTTCCATTACTTGTGAACGGTCTCTCTCTCTCTCTCTCTCTCTCTCTCTCTCTCTCTCTCTCTCTCTCTCTCTCTCTCTCTGTCATCTTAGACTTTGATTCCCAGTTCATATCAGGGAACCTGTACTAGTTTTTTCCGTGTCTTTCTGAGACTCCCGTTATGTACAGTTCCTTTATTCGTATATCAGCCAGCACAGGCCTTCTTTTTATTTACCCAATCTTGTGTTCCTTTTCTTAAAATCATGATTCTCTCTCTCTCTCTCTCTCCTCTCCTCTCTCTCTCCTCTCTCTCTCTCTCTCTCTCTCTGTTTCTGTATCTCCTCACATCTCTGTGCTCTCTCTCGTTCCGTATCTCCTCACATGTAGTGCTCTCTCTCTCTCTCTCTCTCTCTCTCTCTCTCTCTCTCTCTCTCTCTCTCGTTTTTGTATCTCCTCACATGTATGTGCTCTCTCTCTCTCTCTCTCTCTCTCTCTCTCTCTCTCTCTCTCTCTCTCTCTCTCTCTCTCTCTCTCTGTCCCCCTAGATTTATTGACCGACTTCTTTTTGCTAAAAGGCATTTGGTGCCTGCCATTCTCTGTCATTTTCCCCACTGACAAAGGTAGTGATGAAGGTACCAGCATTAGTGATGTAGGTACAGTTATGTAGGTAGCTGTTATACCTTATGCTGAAAAGCTGATTTTTTTTTTTAACGAGTTGAAATATTAATTAAATTCTTTTAGAGAGTACAAATTATGGTATTCATTTCTAAAATATGTTCAGTAAATACTATAGATATTGAAGTAGGATAAAACCTTTATTGCAATTATATTCTTTAAGGTTATTGATGATATAAATTTTTAATCATCAATGTATGTGAAATTGCTGAAATGAACCATTATAAAAGTTTAAATATTCAAAGGAA
>NC_090734.1:16029587-16034587 GCF_036898095.1 Palaemon carinicauda
GTTGGTAATACTCATTGGTGGTAATCTGACATTTCTGATTGATGTTAAAATTTGCCAGATCGATGAGAGATAGATATTCAATAACACGCATTTAAAAGGGGGGACGTATGGCCGCCGTGAGTTTAAGGAAGATAGATTTAATATCACTTCCATAAATAGATTCCACCGAAATTAATTACATTCACAAAAAAAAAGAAAAAAAAAAACATTTACAAACTACAATACAATTCTACTTTCCCACCATTATCTCTACATTAAGGGGACGGTTGCCTGAAGCGCCCTCTCCAATGCCTTCTATCAAAGGCATCCTCTTCCACCAAACCTCTTCTCTCCATATCATCCTTCACTTTATCTCACCATTTAATTCTTTGCCTCCCTCACGATCCTCCCGAAACAACTATACAATTATTAAAAGCAAATGGGACTAAACATTTTGACAGACGACAATATGAGATGTGGATTACCTGCAGACGCGATCATCTCTCCCTTGTGGTTGGTCCAATAATTGATTGATCGCGGAAACGCCTCCGTGTTGCATTCCAGGATGGCCTTTTCTCCCATTCGCGCCCCTTCCAGCTGATTGGGAATCCAGAGCATGGGCGGGACTGGAAAAAAAAGTGAGCTTAGGTTTCGGTTGGTGAAGGGAAGCTGTGGTGTTTTTGTAAGGTCATAAGAGGTCACAGGAGATTTCTCCCATTTGCGTTCCTTCCAGATGATTGGGAATCCAGAGCAAGGGCGGGACTGGAAAAAAAGTTATCTTAGCGTTTGGCTGGTGAAGGGAAGCAGTGGTGTTATTGTAAGTTCATAATAGGTCATAGGAGAAAGACATCGTGAAGTCATGACGGGGAGGTGATCTCATCGCTGTGTAGTTTCGTCTTTAAGAAAGGCAATGATGTCAACATTGTTGTCGTGATCGAAGAAATGACGTTATAATGATGTCATTAGGAGAGACTTGAAAAGGATAGTGTCACAATTACGTCGTCAGGAGGAATTATAAAAGGAACTGGAATCACAATTAAGAATCAAAAAGTTATTTACAAGAAAGTCAATGTCATATCAATGCTAAGTAGGTCTAGAAAATATATTAATGTTAAAGATTAGTAATTTTCGAAGGTTGTAGTATCGGTATAGATTTATTCTTGTCTTATCAAATGACGGTATGAAAATGGAATGTGGATTGGTGGAATAGAAAATAGATTAATGTTATTACATTAACAACTTTAAAAAGGCTGTAATATCGCAATTGACATATACCTTTATTTCTTCACTTATCATATGGTATGAAAGAGGAATGTGAATTGGATGACATTAGTATCAATCTGCTTTTCCTGGGGCGTTATTCAATTCTATTCGAATCCATATATCTGTTCAGACAGATGCTAGATATTCAACACATTGTCGCATGTGGCAACGATTACAGGGTGTTTCAGAATGATTAAGTACGTCAGATCATATCGGCTTGAAACGAACACCCTGTTTCCTTTAATTTTTCCACCAATTTAGCAAGTCCAGTGATTTGTGTACATAAAATCAACGAATATTTAAAGGAATGTCAAAACAATGAGTTAGACATTGGTATTTTTAATTAAAGTTAGCGATCTGGAAGGGGGTTTACGGATAAGAAGGGCTTATCGAAATTACCGAAGCGATAGTTATTTTAATTAAGATTTATTTGTTTTTATAGTTTTTAATATTAGATGTCAATGATATGTACAATCTAATTCCTTGATGTTGCTATAACATTGCCTTAATGGAAGTAAAAAAAAAAAATAGTAGTGATGTGACCATTTAGTAACCAAAGCATAAACTTATAATTGATATAACATTGGCTATGATATGTTTAGAAGAACAGTAATGTGAAGCATTACAACAAAAAACAACAACCTGAAATTGATAGTGGAAACCAAGTTGATAGTAGAAACTAAGTTGGTAGTGGAAACTAAGTTGATAGTGAAAACTAAGTTGATAGTGAAAACTAAGTTGATAGTGGAAACTAAGTTAATAGTGGAAACTAAATTGACAGTGAAAACTAAGTTGATAGTGGAAACAAAGTTGATAGTGGAAACTAAGTTGATTATGGAAACTAAATTGACAGTGAAAACTAAGTTGATAGTGGAAGCTAGACTGACAGGGAAAACTAAGTTGATAGTGGAAACTTAAGTTAATAGTGGAAACTAAAATGACAGTGAAAACTAAGTTGATAGTGGAAACTAAGTTAATAGTGGAAACTAAATTGACAGTGCAAACTAAGTTGATAGTGGAAACCAAGTTAATAGTGGAAACTAAATTGACAGTGAAAACTAAGTTAATAGTGGAAACTAAGTTAATAGTGGAAACTAAATTGACAGTGAAAACTAAGTTGATAGTGGAAACTAAGTTAATAGTGGAAACTAAATTGACAGTGAAAACTAAGTTGATAGTGGAAACTAAGTTAATAGTGGACACTAAATTGACAGTGCAAACTAAGTTGATAGTGGAAACCAAGTTAATAGTGGAAACTAAATTGACAGTGAAAACTAAGTTGATAGTGGAAACTAGGTTAATAGTGGAAACTAAATTGACAATGAAAACTAAGTTGATAGTGGAAACTGACTTAATAGTAGAACCTAAGTTGATAGTGCAAACTAAATTGACTGAAAATTAATTTGAAAAGGGAAACTAAGTTAATAGTGGAAACTAAATTGACAGTGAAAACTAAGTTGATAGTGGAAAGTAAGTTGATAGTGGAAACTAAGTTGACAGTGGAAACTAACTTGATAGTGGAAGCTGAGTTAATAGTGGAAACTAAATTGACAGTGAAAACTAAGTTGTAGGGGAAATTAAATTGACAGTGAAAACTAAATTAATTGTGACAACTTGAGTTGATATTAGAAATTAAGTTGATAGTGGAAACTAAATTGATTGTGGAAATTAATTTTATAGTGGAAACCAAGTTGATAGTGGAAACTCACACTGAACCTTTAGCTGGATTCTCTTGCTGACTGAGGGCTGGATGCCGTTGGAAGCAACGCACAGGTACGCCCCCATGTGCAACCGTGACACCTTCAGGATCTCCAGAGATTGTCCTTCCAGGATCTTGTCGGCTGTTGGGAGGAGACGGAAGATTTCGTGAATGATTTGGGGCAGTGTCTCGTTAAGACAATTAGGTAGTCTCGATGTTTTTGTCTGATTGTAAGCATGCGCGCGCGTGCACACACATGCACACACGCACACACACATATATATATAGTATGTATTATGTTATGTACATTTTTGTACAGTATTTATCGATGAAAATCTCTCTCTCTCTCTCTCTCTCTCTCTCTCTCTCTCTCTCTCTCTCTCTCTCTCTCTCTCTCTCTCTCTCTCTCTCTCCCCCCCCCCCTATATATATATATATATATATATATATATATATATATATATATATATATATATATATATATATATATATATATATATATATATATATATATATATATATGTGTGTATATATATGTATATATATGTGTATATATATGTATATATACACATATACAGTATGTATTATGTGTATATATGTATATATTTATCTATGAAGATCAGCATATATAGACATTAAGAATCTACAATAAAAAAAGAAGCTGGCGTCTCCTCATCTCCCTCAGTCAGAACCTCAAGGTGAACCCATCCCAACTGACGAGATTGAACTCTACTGACATACTCTACGCACATCAGCCTTGTACTAATTGGTTGGTTGAGTCCAGAGGTCCACAGTAGGAATTTTATTTCATTTTAACACCCAACTCCGTTGCTCAGTTTTCGTATTCTTAAATCTGTCACCTCGTCTGGCAGTGATAGAAATTTTCATCTTTGTTTTCACTTTTACCAGTTGCGATCGAAAACACTCTTAATTTTAACTATGTAACTAATTAGTACATTAGGTGAACAGAAGCTTAAAGGATTTACTCATAATCCTAGGAATCGTAATTTTGAACTATGACCGTATAGCTCGAAAGAGAGAGAGAGAGAGAGAGAGAGAGAGAGAGAGAGAGAGAGAGAGAGAGAGAGAGAGAGAGAGAGAGAGAGAGAGAGAGAGAGAAATGTAGTGATGAGAATTGAAAAGGAAATGCATTTTAGAGTTTAATTAGAGTATGTGGAATACAGAATTGCCAACATTTAATAACTCTCTCTCTCTCTCTCTCTCTCTCTCTCTCTTTCTGTACATATATCCATATATTTGTGTGTATATATACACATATAAGTGTATACATTATATATATAAATATATATATATATATATATATATATATATATATATATATATATATATATATATATATATATATATATGTGAGAGAGACTCTCTCCCTCTCTCTCTCTCTCTCTCTCTCTCTCTCTCTCTCTCTCTCTCTCTCTGTACATATATGCATATATTTGTGTGTATATATACATTATTATATATATATATATATATATATATATATATATATATATATATATATATATATATATATATGCATATATATATATATATATATATATATATATATATATATATATATATAGAGAGAGAGAGAGAGAGAGAGAGAGAGAGAGAGAGAGAGAGAGAGAGAGAGAGAATATTTTATATATATATATATATATATATATATATATATATATATATATATATATATATATATATATATATATATATATATATATATATATATATATATAAGAAGCGCAAATGTATAATAGGTTAACATGAGCATGGGGAGAGGGGAGAAAGCACACACTCCCTCCCCTACATTTTGTTCAGAAGGTAATCATCGACTATTGAATTTTCCATCGAAATACCGAACCGAAATGGAAAATGATACAGAAACGCCATTAGGTCTTTTTATTTCGTGGCTGGCGATGGATTCCAGTTGTAATGCGCGCTGGGATATTCACGTTGCAGTAATTATCATATTATGAGTTTTCTTCTCCTGGGAGGGAAGTAATGGAAGCGGCTGAATCCATATGTCATTCATGAGAGTACATGCGTTTCAACTGTT
>NC_090734.1:16047140-16052140 GCF_036898095.1 Palaemon carinicauda
GGGCAGTTTAACCCTCTCTTGCTGTGAAATACACAATACTTTATATATTGTGATTTACCTAAAAATACATTTGATGTATAGTGCCATACTTTAAAATATACGCTTTGTACCTTGAAATAGTAAGCCACTCCTCGCTTTCGAATCCGCGATTTCAGTATCCCGCAAATGGAACTAGACGTTCCTTGTTCTCACAAAGCTTAAGCATGTTTTCTTTGTCGGCACTGCAGTCTCTGGCAAGCTTATCCGAAGCAGTGGCTTTGAGTAATGGCTCGCCTCTTATCATTCAAGCTTACGTTACGAACTCCAACCAGGATCCGGAGATCCAGAGTCTTGACTCCAACCTAAATCTGTACTGTTGAATATTTTCTGTAAAAAAGTGGTAAAAATCCTGGAATCAATGTTGCCTGGTATTTACCATTTTAAAAACGGATATATTGACGTAAAGGAGTGATATTACAGTCGCCAACCCGTAAAATATAATAACAATGTATGGTAAAACTTACTGTAAAAATTACGGTCGCCTTTATTTTACTGAAATACGGCTGAGAACTGTATATTTTTACGGATAATTTCCAATTGAAATTACGGTTTAATAGTGTGGGTTGCTCGCCAGACGTGGATTAAAGGTTTTAAAGGTCACTCGTGAATGGCAGAGGCAAGGGACAGTGACATTGCCCTTGCAATCAGGACAGTACACTAGAGAGTGACTATATATACATATGATTAGCGCCCAAGCCCTTCTCCATCCAAGCGAGGACCAAGGATGACCGGGCAATGGCTGCAGATGACTCAGCAGGTTGACCTATAAGCTCCTTCAAACCCGCCATCCTTAGCTCACAAGGATGGTGAGGGTGAGCGATCAAGGGAACTAACGAGTTTGAGCGGGACTAGAACACTAGTCAGGCAAACACCAGTCAAGGACGTTACTACATAGGCCACCACGACTATATATTTTTCCAGTTGAAAAATCCAGATCTTTGACTAAATTCCAATTGCGTGGTCAACGACAACTTGTAAATCCTGCGACGATAGGATCTCTGGCTACCGGCCTCTGATGTTTCCCGCCAAGCCGTGGCGACAAATTGGCGGTAATTGGAGCGCATCCAGAATGAAGAACGGTCCGAGCCAATGGCTGCCTGGAGGGGTTGTCACACAAGGGCCTCATGTACCTGAGTTGCGAGTGGGTGAGAATTCTCTCGTTTATTTATTTATTTGCTTTTGTTTTGCTGTGGGTTTTTGATTAAAGGTAAGATACACTGTTAAAAATTTGATGTGAAAAAACCTGTAAAAATCATGGAATAAATGTTGCCAGGCATTTACCGTTTTAAAAACGGATATATTAACGTTGAGTGATATTACGGTTACCAACCCTTAGAAGATAATAACAAAGTGAGGCAAAAATTACGGTCGCCTTTATTTTTCTGAAATACGGCTGAGAACAGTATTATTTTTTACGGAGAATTTCCGATTAAAATTACTGATTTTTTTTTTTACAGTGTAGTTTGACTTAATCAAATTCAAGAAAAACGAGCAATTAGGAATTTTTGTGGCTTCGATTGTCTTTCGAATCAAATGACGAAGGTTTTTGGATTATTGACATAGGCAGCTCTCTCTCTCTCTCTCTCTCTCTCTCTCTCTCTCTCTCTCTCTCTCTCTCTCTCTCTCTCTCTCTCTCGTCTCCAAGAATCTCTTTCTACTTTTCTTGAAATACAAATTTCTTTTTTCTCAAAATCTTTCTCTTTCTGCTTTTCTTGAAATAGAAATTTCTTTTTTCCTCTGTCTTTCTCCTAGTTTATCTTGAAATACAAATTTCTCTCTATATGTCTCTCTTTATATCATTTATGTCTTTTCCATCGACACATCTTATTAAATACATATTGATTTATTATTCTATTTAGACCACATGTCCCGGCGCTGGCGTATCTGGTCTTATGATAGAATAGGACTTGTAAGAATCTCTTATTAAGGATAAGATTATGGTTCGTATCTTTCCAAAAAGAAAATATTTTGCAGATATTTTCTTGTCTATCCGTTCACATAGGTTTTTTCTCATTTTTATTGTAATGTATTTCTCAGTTATTATTATTATTATTATTATTATTATTATTATTATTATTATTATTATAGCAAGATCTTTGATTTCCTGCCCAAAATGGCTCGCAATCACAATGAATATTGTTATTATTAGTAGCCAAGCTACAACCTTAGTTGAAAAAGCAGAATGCTATAATCACAAGGGCTCCAACAGCGAAAATAGCCCAGTGAGGAAAGGAAACAAACAAATAAATAAACTACAAGAGAAGTAATGAGCAATTATAATAAAATATTTAAAGAGCAATATCAACATTGAAATAGATCTTTCAATCTATTTATAGAGATAAGGATCTGACTTTTAGTTATGGAGGTGAATTTAAATACATTTAGCTTTATGAAATTATTATTATTATTATTGCTTGCTAAGCTACAATCCTAGTTGGAAAAGTAGGATGCTATAAGAATAGGGGCTCCAACAAGGAAAATAGCCCAGTGAGGAAAGGAAACAACGAAAAATAAAATGTTTTAAGAACAGTAACATTAAAATTAATATTTCCTATATAAACTGTAAAAACTCATCTTTACCAGATTAAATTATTACAATAAGCAAAGTGATAATACCAAAAAGGAAGAAAATATAAATTAGATTTAATGTCTTAGGTAATATTTTAGATGTTATTTTTGAGTCTGTCTCAGTTATCCTTAAATTCAACGTACCATATTTGCCATCATGTTTAGGATGTAATTTCCCGTAAGAAATTTTTTTCTGTATTGTTTTAATTTGTAATTTCATTTGAGAATTTTTATCTTTATTATTTCATTTGAGATTTTTTCTCTATTGTTTTAATATATAATTTCTTTTGAGAATGTTTCTCTGTATTGTTTTAATATGTAATTTCATTTGAGAATTTTTCTCTATTGTTTTAATATATAATTTCATTTGAGACTTTTTCTCTGTATTGTTTCAATATGTAATTTCATTTGAGAATTTTTCTCTGTATTGTTTTAATATGAAATTTCATTTGAGAATTTTTCTCTGTATTTCAATATGTAAATTCATTTGAGAATTTTTCTCTATTGTTTTAATATGAAATTTCATTTGAGAATTTTTCTCTGTATCGTTTTTATATGTAATTTCATTTGAGAATTTTCCTGAGAATTGTTTGAAGATGTGATTTCGTGAAAGAATTTGCGCACAGGTAAAAGTTGTACGAAATAGCTAATAATGGTCTCACAATTCTCTTTCAACTACCAGGACACACCTGTAACCTTTCCTATTTGAAACAAAAAAAAAATTAGGATTTTCCCAATGTTCTAAAGACATTTCGGGTCCATTAAAGCAAAAAGTTGGTAAAAGTCCTCCTCCTCCTCCTCCTTCTCCTCCTCCTCCTCCTCCTCCTCCTCCTCCTCCTCCTCCTGAACTGGAATCACCGGAGCCTCTGGAATGCGACTGGAAATGCAGAAATGAAGCCATAATTCTCTCTCCTTCTCGCTCGAGTTCGCCTTCTCTCGTACCATCGTCAGAGGCGCCGTTATTATCTTTAATGTTTCGAGGTGATATCTTCTTTTCTCTTTCTTCTCTGAATATAGAGATTTTTTTTTCTTCAAGGTCCTCCCTCCGAGTTTCTTCTTTTAACGGCGTTCGCTTCCCATAAAAGCGAGAGATCTGCGCTGCTATAAAAGGGACAAAGCAAGGGTCAGTAGAAGGTGGTCCTTTACGGCCTTTTTTTTTTCTTTTTTCCTGCCGGGTTACGTGAGCATATTTCGAGGAAGTTCTTCCGTAGAACTTGAGGAAATTTAGTCTTTGAATATAATTCCTTGGGGAAAAGGCGGTGGGGGGGGGGGGGGGGAGGGGTCAGGGCGGGATTTTGGAGTTCATTTGGGGCTGGGTGCAGGGGTAGCACTGCCAAGCGGACCATCTTCCCCTCTCCCACCTAGCCCCACCCACAAACCTTATAGGGATACGCCCTGTAACAAAACCTTTTTTCTCCTTCGGTCGCGTTTATTCCTTCCCATCCCCCTCCCCCCCATGTAGGAGCCAGTTCTATCCTACCAGTATCCTACCTTACCAATCCCCCCTTCCCAGACGGAGGCTGGTTTAAAACTTTCTCGTTGGGGCACACACACATACATACACACACATGCACACACGGAGAAACACACCTCTGCGAGTTCATTTCATTTTAGAATCGTGCACGTTTCTTGCTTTGGACAGGGGGCCGCTGTAATGCCAACATAAAGAAAATTACCGTGGCTTTATTTACATGTAATCCACTTAGCCAACACTTAGGCAACCTTCGGCCGGGGCCTTCTGCAGCATCTGGCTTGGTGTTGCTCTCGCGTGAGCACCGCTTTATTGTGCGGGAAGAATAGCGGAAGAAAAAAGGAAGATGAGATGGTTCTTCTTGGGTAGGTAATGCGGATTTGGAGGAGGACAGTGGTGGCGAAGAGAGAGAGAGAGAGAGAGAGAGAGAGAGAGAGAGAGAGAGAGAGATAAGGCGGATAGTCTCTCCCTATTGGTATCTCTCAACCCCGTGAGGCATTCAAGGGATAGTCATTGGAACGTCTTCATTTAGATCTCAACTGGATGCTTCAGGTAACAACAGTTCCCAGGTAACAGGTCACTGCTAATTACCATTAAAGGTAGTTCATCGGCGAGTTTTCTTTTGCCCAGGGTTAAATAGTCAGATTCACTAGCGTTGCTTTTCCGGTGTCTATGGACTTTAGGATTTGGCTGTACATAGACTATCTATTTCAAATGTCATTTCTTAGTTTTTATTATTCTTATGATTCCAGTTTTATTCTGTTGGATGATCTCCTCAACTTTAGTGAAGACTCAATTTACTCTAGTGGATTATTGTCTTTTATGTGGTACAGTTGACTTCATTAATTCTGGTACACTTCTCGGAAAGCTAAGGAGACGTCTGGCAGTAGTACAGTTGGCTTCATTAATTCTGATACACTAT
>NC_090734.1:16057140-16074640 GCF_036898095.1 Palaemon carinicauda
GATATTTTTCCCACAGTGTGGAAAGATAACAATAACGTGAAGCTACTGTCTAACTATTTAGGATCACAGCCCACTCAGAAGGTGAAAATACGGAGCAAACAGAAATGCAAGTTATAGTTGAACAACCAAATTGAATTGCTGAATACAACACTCAGAATGGACTGGGTGATCAATAAGTATAGGATAGAGATACAGGGTAAAAGGTGGTATTTTCCTATTTTTACCTATATCATTGACATGACTGTTATAAATGCTTATATCTTGTATTGTATGGCGAATGAAAAAAATCCTCTCTTAGAATTTCGAAGAAGAAGAGTGAAGTGCTATATGAACACCTCATCATTCTCTGATCCAAAGAGATCTGGTTGACCATCACTCTGTAAGAAAGCGAAGGAGCGTGTTCCAGAAGAGATCAGAAAAAGCAACACATTTGGAAAAAAAAATGAGATGGGCAAGCAGAGAAAATGTGCTGTCTGCAAAGTGAATGCTACAAAACAGTGCAGTAGATGTAATATTGGACTTCATGTAAACTGTTTCCTGAATGGCATCAATAAGTGATCTACAGTAGTTGAATAAAAAATCACCAATTTTCCTTATTTTTAAATAAATAAACATTTCATATTTTAGTTGTTACCAGTTACTTGGCATAATCATAACATATATTCTTCAATAAATGAATAAAGATAGATGAAGCCTTTCATACCCTCTTTGTACCATGATCCCCATTTGGTTATTGATTGAATAACAAATTGGTGTGATTTTCATAACCATCATGTATTCTAACTAAAATTGCAAAAAAAGAAAAAAAATCCGGTACTTAATGGGTTGTATGGGTAACAATGGGAAAGAAGACCATGTAAGAAATATATTTGATTCATTATCTTATTTTTATTCTGTTTATAGGTTCGTAGCCCCGTAAATCATTTGATATTTTTGTCTCGTAACGTATCTGCTTGTTATATCCATGTTCATAATATGCAAATAACTTTTTTAAATCCCATGGATATTGGTTTTTCTATGATTCGCCGTAGGATGAGATCATGGTGAGGGGTAGATGGAGATGGTTTGGTCATGCTCTTTGCACTCCCCGAGAGAGATTAGTTCACCAAACTTTCATCTGGGCTCCGCAAGGCACCAGAAGAGTTGGAAGACCCAGGCCTACATGGCTGAGGACTATGAAGCGCGAAGTACGGGATGATGAATGAAGAAGTATTGATTTAAAAGCTCAAGATAGTGACGAGTGGTGAAATCTAACCGAGGCCCTTTGTGTTATTAGGCGTGGGAGGAGATGATGATGATGATAATATTGTTTATAGGTTTGTAGGCCTATAAATCAGGGAATATTTTGGTCGCGTAATTTATGTTCATAATATGTAGATATAACTTTTCTTTTTGAAATCCCATGGATATTGGATTTTTTTTTATTATACCATATTCTTTTTTTCTTCAAAATAAAATAAATTATAGTGTAACACCCCAGCCGACTTTCTTTTTTAGGCCTATTGGCCTTCATGACTGTTGATTCGGCTAGTGTGTTCGTGCGTATCTGTATAAAAATCCCAATGTACAACACCTGAGGGTACTTTTGAATAGGCCTACAAACTTGGGTAACATGTTTAATAAGTGCAATTATATCCATGTAGCCAGGGAGGGTTATAATATGAAACATCACGGGAATGCACCTGAGACCACCAAGCTATAACTTCCCTCTATATCTCCCCCACCCCCTCTTCCCTCCCTCCCTTCCTTTGGTGAGTCATCAACCTATCCACTCCCCCTCCCTTCTGACGTCATGGGATTTTACAGTTCACACCTGTGATTGTCTCAAAACTCAGGTTTCTGTGTTTGTGTAGACTGTCAGAGTATTTTTTCCAATAGGTATTTTTCAATAGATATTTCTTAGACGATATCATACGAAATTGTTTGAAATTTTTCCATTTTTCCATCAATTAACCTTGGCTTTATCAACAATTGATGAAGATCATCTCAAGATCCTTAATGAATATATGAAGTTGTGCGAAGATGATATCAAATTTCTCCAGCCTATTAGAACTTAGTCTGATATTTTTCTGTGTACTGTTAATAATTAGACTAGTCCTTTCCTGACAATCTGCTTGGCTGGTGTTCGAGAACAGCTCAAGCTCGATAGTTGCGAACCTTACCATCCTTGTGAGCAAAGGATGGAGTGTTTGAGTGAGTCTATAGGTCTACGTGCTGAGTCATAAGCAGCCATTGCCTTGCCCTTCCTGGTATTATCTTGGGTGGAGAGGAAGCCTTGGAGTTAATCTTTTTTATATATGGCCAATCTCTACGACATTCTCTTGCTAGGTCATTGTCACTGTCCCTTGCCTCTGCCACTCATGGGCCACCTTTAAACTTCTCTATATTATACAGTTTTAACGATAGTGTCTCCATTGAGAACCTTGAATCTGAAATAAGGAATAACTGAAGAAACCACTCTGCTCTCAGGTGAGATTCGAACGTGTCTCGGAAATAACGTTATTAAAACCATCTCTAGGGCCTTCATTTCTCTGAAAGTAACCTCCTAGAGTCAACCAACTACCAGGTGCATAATTCAGAACTTAAGGTAAGACGTAAAACGATGGTAATATATATATATATATATATATATATATATATATATATATATATATATATATATATATATATATATATATATTTATATATTAGGGGATACAACCCGTTAAAATGACGGCTGAATATTTAGATATGAACAAGCTCACATATTTTCAACCCTTCTCAACCCCTCACCGTTTTCTTTTAACTACAGCATGCTTGTATTGGCAATTTGGGGGAGATTGTTGTTTTCCGAGTGGTTTACCATCAGCTTCACAGGAAAGAAATATATATATTTATATATATATATATATATATATATATATATATATATATATATATATATATATATATATATATATAATGTTTAATGAAATTCCTCTATTGAATAGGTAGGTGTGGCGTGTCCCCTCCTAATGTTATTTTCTCCTTGATCCATTGAACGCTGACCTGGCTGGTCAAACCTGGGTTAAGTCCCGCCTCCTCTTTTATCACTGGGTGAAGACTAGATCCTCTCTCTCTCTCTCTCTCTCTCTCTCTCTCTCTCTACTTGGGTATTTTATCTTTATCCTCTTTTCTTTGTTTTTGTTGTTGTTGTTAATGATAATATCGTAAGTTATTTATTCCATAGAACTTTGCTATAGTTTATCTAAGTTCATTTCTCTCTATATTTATTTATCCTGTTTATTTGTATATTCCTGTTTATATTTTGATTTTTATATGTTCATGTTTTTATTCGCTGTCTATATCTTCATTTGCAAATCCGTGACCTCTCATGAAATGCAAGTTAACTATATCATAGGACCGTGTCTCTTTTATTTTTGTATCGGCCTGTCGCTTTCACTTTACAAGATAATATGAAATAAATATTATTTCTATGGAAAATTCTTTATTTTTTTTTTAACGATTCTGAATTTGAATACATATCCAAAATATACTGAAGGGGATAGCGACCTAGGTGGGGGATAGGTGTCTTAATTGGAGATAGGGGTCCTAAGTGAGGAATAAGGGTCCTAGGTGGGGATACGGGTCATGTGTGGGGGATAGAGGTCCTAATTGGGGGTAGGGGTCCTAATTGGAGATAGGGGTCATAAGTGGGTGATAGAGGTCCCAAGTGGGGGATAGGTGTCCTAATTGGGGATAGAGGTCCGAAGTGGCGGATATGGGTCATAGGTGGGGGATAGAGGTCCTGAGTGGGAGATAGTTGTCCAAAGTTGGGGATAGGTGTCCTAATTGGGGATAGGGGTCCTAAATGGACGGTATTGGTCATAGGTGGGATATAGAGGTTCTAAGTGGAGGATAAGTGTCCTAATAGGGGACAGGGGATATGGGTCATAGGTGAGGATAAGGGTCATGCGTGGGGGATAGAGGTCCTGAGTGGGAGATAGGTGACTTAAGTGGGGGATGGGTGTCTTAAGTTGGGGATAGGGGTCCTTAGTTTGGGCTAGGACCTAATATGTGCCATCTGTGTGTGATATCTATTTGATGGAGTTTGGTGTTCTTTCTTTTTTATCATCTTCTCTTGGAATTCTAATTACCATTTCTTGATTATTTTGCCTCTGATTTCAATCCTTAGTTTTCATATCTTAATATGTACAAAATGGATGGAAATTGTTATTCCTAACCTCTTATTCTTACCTATTTCGTGATATATTCGCTACTAAAAAAAAGTAATTCCTTTATAATAAAAGCATTTGATTCTAATAGGTCAACTAAAATCAGAAATTGACAAAATATTCTAGTACATGCCCCAGCAAAAAATATATACAGTATATATTTTGGTTTGGAAGCTCTTTCTGTTATTTTATAGCATCAAACTCCTCTAAACTTATGATTTTTAATCAGAATCAACTTTTTTACAAATGTAGGACTGAAAATGAGTATGAGTAAAACTAAGATAATGTTCGTTGACAATGCAGAGACAACAAATAAGGGTTAAGGGTAAACTTTTAGGGATTGTTAATAAATATACGTACTTTAGACTAATCATTAAGATCCAAAATAGCTATGCAAATTCTTGATACTGCAATTCCTGCTAATATATAGTTCCCAGTTGTCATCAAGGATTTTCTCAATTTGCAACAAGTAGGAAGAAATAGCAATAATCAGGCCGAGCATGCTCATGTACTGGCACATGAACTTAAAGAACAAAAAATGAGTAAAATTTTAATATATTTATTAAAATAGTTATCTCTAATTTATATTCTGGAAACTAATAGCAACCCTGCGCCAAGTTTGGCGGGAAGATGCTATAAGTTGCCAGGCATCGCTTTTTTGGGAGGTAGCAGGTATTTTACAATCTAGCAGCGACTAGAATCTTCCAGTTTATGTCTTCATCCATTACACCCACTCACATCAATCTGTTGGAAAGTGCTACGTCTACTGGAAAGGTTACGAATCGTCTTAATTCGTTACTGTCAGTTAAAATCACTGTCTCTGGCAAAATGTCAAAAGATTCCAAAGAAAATTTGAGATTATTATTATTATTATTATTATTATTATTATTACACACATTTATGTGAGAAAATTAGAAATACGGATGAGCACCACATATGCGATATTAAATAAAAAAATAATAATAATGACGATAAATATGAGGAAAATACAATTGTTTTTGAGTCAAGGTAATCAAAGAACAGAAAATAAGAAATACTAAAAAAAAGTACCGATTTATAAAAAGGAAACGAAGACGACGAATTGACGAGCTAAGAAAATTTACGTGTATAGACTAGCATGGGAAGACCATAAATAGACGCAAGTGGAAGGAGATGTATGAGAACTTTATCCAGCAGTGGACTAGGTACGGCTGATGATGATTATGAAATAATTAGAAAAAAGTCTCTAGCATTTAAATTTGTATAGTATTGGATTTTTCAAATAGTTATTATGTCCATCATGTAGACTATTTTAGTTGTAAATGTAATAAGTATCTAATTATAGGAATTAATATATGTTAAATTCATATATATATATATATATATATATATATATATATATATATATATATATATATATATATATATATATATATATATGGAGAGAGAGAGAGAGAGAGAGAGAGAGAGAGAGAGAGAAGAGAGAGAGAGAGAGAAGAGAGAGAGAGAGAGAGAGAGAGAGAGAGAGAGGGGGAGGGGAAGTCTAAACTTGTATTGAACCATTATAGTTGTATACCCTGTAATTTAGGCCTAACTGATAGATACTTAAAAAAATTATTTCTTAAGAATTTACAGGTCTGCCTAAAGCGCTTCTCGGTAACTTTACCATACGGGGCAATGTCTTTAACTTGAGTAAAATAAATACAATATTTAGGGTATTCACACATACACAACGGGATGGCGTAGAACAGAGATTTTTCCAAAACGTCAAAAAGTTGCCGTAGGTTAGGTTACCGTTGGCTAAGATTAAGCTAGTACAAGTGTGTTTAGAAGTTTCCTTATGTTTTTCTTTATTTAGAAGGTTTATGCTTAGAAGTTTCTTTTAGGTGTTGGTTGGTTTAGATTAAGAAGTTAGATTTGCATAACTAACAAAGTCGATGAATCTCGAAGTAAACATGTCTGATTTACTAAAATTTTCTATTAGTTTGTTTTGCATGTTGCATAAGATTTTTCATAATTCTTACCATCCTTTACATTCAGATCTTCCCGGACACTACCACCCTGATCGTATTACTGGGTAATTCTAATAGTCAGGCCTTCTCCATCATGAGGCTTAATACAACACAGTATTCCAGAAGTTTTATTCCAGCTGTAACCAAATTGTGGAATGATCTTCCTAATCAGTAGAATTTCAGTCGTTCAAACTTACAGCACCTGATTTTATGTTGAGCAGACTGACATAAGTCCATTTATAGTTTAAATATGACATGTCTGTTTTTATATTGTTACTGTTTTTAAGATATTTTGTTTTAATTGTTCATCACTCCTCATATAGTTTATTTATTTCCTTTCCTCACTGGAATATTTTTCCCTGTTGGTGCCTTTGATCTTATAGCATACATCTTTTCCAATAAGGGTTGTAGGTTAGCTGGTGATAATAATAATAATAATAATAATAATAATAATAATAATAATAATAATGATGATGATGATAATAATATGTGGCCAGTATTCCCGTGATAAATTTCGTAACATGTGTCTGGAATGTAGCTGATTATAAAATTTCTGGCTGATTTGATGAGAAAACCTTTACTAACAATAAATCAAAGGTGTTTAATTGAATTGCAGTCGAACCTTTAAATTCTGTTCAAGAGGAAATGGCAGACGAGGAATGAACTCTGAAATAAAATCGATTAACTCTTCCAATGAGAATAGTAAACACGGGCTTTCAAGATTCTGGGAGCTACCAAGTCTCACAGATGGCCTCATTGTTCAGTGTTTCAAATTCCAATGGCCCCCTAAAGAGAAGGTTTGAAGGCCGTTCATAAATGGCAGAGGCAAGTGGCAATGATAATACCCCCTATTCTTAGCTCACAAGGATGTTGAGGTTGCAAGCATACAAGAAACTTAAAGCATGACTCGATTTCTCGTCCAGCAGAATGCCAAGCAAAGACGTTTCCAATAGGCCACCAAAACCCTTAAGATATTGTAAAGCCAGGTCTATTTTTTCTGTAGCATTCTACTTTTCCAACTAGGGTTGTAGCTTAGCCATTAATAATAATGATAATAATACAAATAATAATAATGATAATAATAATAATAATAATTTAGTTAGGAAAAACAATGTAGAATTCAAGATATAGACAGAAAGTTAAATATATAGGATTTCAGTTAAGGACAGTGAAAATATTCAAGAAATCCAAATCCTAGTTGTCATGTAGGGGATCACTCTGTCTTTCTGTCATTATACCGTCTCATCTTTAGACGGGTTCATGTTCGTCAGTTCTCTAATTCAAAGTTGATATGTCTTTCATGTTTAATCTTTATTATTTTATGATTCAAAACGAATATATCCGGTTTTTACTACCTTGTCTGTTTGTTCTTCTTTCTTGCCATTTCTGTCTCTTCTAAAACATCCATATACAATCCATTTCTGTCTCTTCTAAAACATCCATATACAATACTATTTTTTCCCTCTTTCTGCTTGTTTGTGATATTGGTCCTTATCGTTTCATCCCTGTCTATTTATCAGTTATGCTATCTTTCAGTCCAAACTATCCCTGGCCTCTTATGTCTTGTCTGAACAACAATGTTCCATCCAGCATGTAGTTCTTTCTACCTGTCCATACCATCCTTATCCAAGCGCCTGTCTGTCTTCCCGTCCACGCCGTCCCTCTCGTTTCCTTTCAATGCAGCAGCAGAACCACATCTCTGTCTACTTATCTGTCATGCTGTCTATCAGTCCAAACTATCTCTGTCCTCTTCTGTCTTGCCTGAACAATAATGTCTCATCCAGCATGTACTGCTGTCCATTTATCCGTACCATCTTGATCCGATCTCCTCCAAGTACCTGTCTGTCTTCCCGTCCACGCCGTCCTTTCCGTTTCCTTCCAATGCAGCAGTAGAAACAGCAGAACCAGCAGAAGCGTTGCTACTAGCAATTAAAGCGGAAATAAATCACTGCCGTACGCCTGGTGCCAGTGGGGGGTTGGGGGCGCATGTTGCAATATTCGCCTCCTGGACGCGCAATATCGCATCTATAACACTTTCTATAAGGAATGCAAACGACACCATAAAGCGATTGGATGTTGTCGTTTAATGCTTAAGGCGCAGCGGCTATATATACACAGAGAGAGAGAGAGAGAGAGAGAGAGAGAGAGAGAGAGAGAGAGAGAGAGAGAGAGAGAGAGAGAGAGAGATCAGTGCCAAGGATGCTGCTGTCGTGGCATACAGTAGGTGCCATGAGGGGAGGAGGCCAGGCACTCACATCTCCTCCTCCTCCTCCTCCTCCTCCTCCTCCTCCTCTTCCTTCCTCCTTCCTCCTCCTCCTCCCCCCACTGAGGTCGACATTCCAGAATCCTTCTCGGAGAATAGTCAGGGAGTCTTATAGTTGGGGGAGTTCATAGCCACCGAGTCTACAGCCGTGGTGTTCATAGTAAGTGAGTTTAATTGTGGAGTCTTCCTTCAATTTCACTGTTGGCGTGGAGTCTAAAGTCAAGGTGTTGTAGTGGAGTCGTCCGTAGTGGAGGAGTTTAACGTCTGACCCTCGGATCGTTTGATAATGAGGTCGTGAGGGGTTAAAGTGTCAAAACCAAGATGAGATATTATGCTATAATAGGTTTTTTGTTTATTTTTTATCTTTCATTGACGTCTTATCTTATCATTTACTCTTATTAATTTTATTTTAATTGTTCAATGTTTATTCTTGTAGTTTATTTCCTTATTTCTTATGCTCACTGCGCTGTTTAACTCTGTTGGAGCCCTTGGGCTTATAGCATCCTGCTTTTTCAACTATGGTTGCATCATAGCGAACAACAACAACAACAACAACAATAATAATAATCATAATAACAATAATGATAATGATAATAATAAAGAATTAGAATAAATTTTTGCTCCATATTATAGATCAGCTCTTGCAAGTTCTGGAAATAGGATTAATGGTGATATTTGCTGGAATCACACTATGCTTTATATATATATATATATATATATATATATATATATATATATATATATATATACATATATACATATATATATATGTATATACATATATATATATATATATATATATATATATATATATATACATATATATATATATACATATATACATATATATATATATACATACATATATATATATATATATATATATATATATATATATATATATATATATATATATAACCAGCGACGAGCCGTTGCTGCTGAAAATGGGAAACCGGTAGGTTGCTGCTCGAGATATTGGCTTTCCGACTGGACGAGAAGCAGCGAGCACAAACTGCGAGCATGACTTCGGATGTAAGTAAACAAGATGGCTGCTGCAAATGGGATGTGCTCTTGCTTGGCAATCTTGGGTCCAAGAAGCCTCAAGAGATAATTGAAATCTGCTTTGTTCATCTCCAATTAACGTAATGTACCGGCAATACGTATTACTGCAACATTTAGAAAATTTTTGGGTTCCATAATAATATCAGCGGATCTATTTCGTTTTTCCTATTTGAACCTTGAACCAAGTGATCGTAATGTGACGCTACAACACTTTTCGCTTGCGAGGATTGGCTGGTGGTTGGTGAAAACCGCGAGCAAGAGATGACTCGTGTGATTTCAGCATTATTATTGTTAAATGGATTCACGTAAATAATTAGTCATGAATCTTTGTTGATTCTTTCGGCTTCTTTCTCTTTCTGTACAGCTATATGTATATTAATCTGTTTGTATTTATATGTAGATTTATCCGTATATACACATATATGTTTATATATATATATATATATATATATATATATATATATATATATTATATATATATATGCATATATATATATATATATATGTATATATATATATATATATATGTGCGCGTGTGAGATTTATACTCATATTTATCTGCCTTTATGTATTGTGTGTATATATATATATATATATATATGTATATGTGTGTGTGTGTCTGTACACACACAGAGTATATATACAATATATAGAGGCAAATAAATATGTGTATAAATCTTGCACACTATAAATGAATATATATATATATATATATTTGATATATATATATATATATATATATATATATATATATATATATATATATATATTTATATATATATTATATATATATATATATATATACACGCACACACACATATATAGTGTATGATATAACCCGCAACGTATACAAACTACACTTCATGACAATTACTAATTGCAGTCACAGATCAGTGAATGGAAATCCAAATCACCCCATACAGCATGGGGTTCTCTCGCAGTCCTTTACCCTCCCCCTCCCCTCGCCGTCTTATCAATAACCACCACCCCTACTCCCCCGGGGTCACCCTGTGTCATCTGGCAGTGTCCTTCATCGCAGGCTATTTATTAGGGCGTCTCACAGCAACACCTGTACTGAGCACCTTTAAAGAAAGAAATGTAATTTTGGTTTTATTGTTTCTTTACGGTCAATTTTTTAATGATTCGCTTAAGGGCTGAGTTGATTGAACAAAAGCCTTTAATGGCCTTTAGAAAGATGTCACGAAGTTGTTTTCGAAACCAAGGGCTTATAATGATTACCAAAGAAAAAAAAAAGAAATGTAATTTAGGTTTTTTTATTTCCTTACGGTCAACTTTTTAATGACTCGCTTAAGGGCTGGGTTGATTAAAGAAAGGCCTTCATTGGTAAAAAATGTCATGAAGTTTTTGTCGAAAGCAAGGTCTTATCATGATAACAAAAGCAAAGGCGACCTTGAATGACCAATTTTTAAACAAGGTCATTCATTTCTTAACAAACTAAAGGACAGCCTTTAAAGGCCTTGGGCTTATAGCATCATGGTTTTCCGATTAGGGTTATAGCTTAGCTACTACTACTACTACTACTACTACTACTACTACTACTACTACTAATAATAATAATAATAATAATGATAATAATGAATAATGTTTTTTTCATATGGAAAAGGCCTTTAGAGGCAATGAGTACAAAGCCTCTAGTAACCACAGAAATACCTTTTGATGTTAACAAAGCAAGGGCCTTTTGTTTGTTAATAAATAGAAGTCTGTAGTGTCCACCATCAGAACGCTCTAAGTATATTTATATATATTTTGAGACGTTTATATGATACTATTTAAAGGTTTTAAAGGCCGCTCATGAATGGCAGTGGCAAGGGAAAGTTACAATTGTCCTAGCAAGCTGGAGAATGCCCTAGGGACTAGGACCAGGGAGGGCCAGGCAATGGCTGCTGATGACCTATCAGATAGACTTATAGGCTCCCCCAAATGCCCCAACCTTACCTCACAAGGATGGTAAGGTTACAGACACTAGCGACTGGCAAACATGCAGAGACGTTACCAATCAGGCCACGGCAACCCTTGTGTTTATATAAGTACAGAATCAAGCATTGAGAGAGAGAGAGAGAGAGAGAGAGAGAGAGAGAGAGAGAGAGGACGATTGCATACATACAGTATACATGTACAGAATCATGCAAGAGAGAGAGAGAGAGAGAGAGAGAGAGAGAGAGAGAGAGAGAGGTGGGACGATTACATCCATACAGTATACAGTTACATAATCGTTGCATTCGTACTTCAGAGAGAGAGAGTGGGAAGTGACATTTAAAATTACAAAGTAATGACTGAGTTATTATTCATGGAAAAGAAATATGTGTAAAGCAAGAAAATAAAGAGGCATCGTATTGACTGCAGCAGCAAACGCAAAACAATTCTTGGAAAATCATGGATGAGAGCTGTTCCGTCACTGTGCCAAGAATTATGATGCTCGCTTAAATTAAAATGCAAATTGATTTAATAATTGAAAATTGAAAATTCATAAATTCGACCTTGATACTCCTCTTGAGTAGAAAATGGAATAATTGCCATGGAAAGTAGAACAAAGCAAGAGAAACATCTCACTCTATTGGAAAACAAAACTAAAATACATAACATGAAGACACAAGAGGTTAGATCTACGCTAGCAACATGAAGTGCGTAACTTGTGCGTAAAGTGAATGAGAACAACTTGCGTAAAAGGAATACGCTAAACAGAATCCTTAAGAAGACAAGAGGGAGATAGAACCATGACTGGGTGAAGTTCCAGTGTATTTTCTGGGTCGTTGGCTCTGCACAGTTCATCCCGGGGAATGCTGAAAGAAGGTTCTTGGAGAAGAAGAAGAAGAATCAGAAAAAAAAGAAGAAGAGGGAAGAAGAAGGACACATAACTTCATTAGACTTCTTTAATATTAAGAAAAAGAAGAAGAAGAGAAAAGGAAGAGAGGAAGAAAAAAAAAAAGAGAACAAGAAGGGAAAAGGAAGAAGGTGAAGAAGAAAAAAGAAGAGAACAAGAAGAGAAAAGGAAGAAGAAGAAGAAGAAGAAGGAGGACACATAACTTCATTAGACTTCTTTAAAGAAGAAGAAAAGGGAGAAGAGGAAGAAGAAGAAGAAGAATAAGAAGAGAAGAAAAAGGGAGAAGAAGAAGAAGCTGCTTGCAACAATTAGCATTTGAGACACGTCGAGTCTGTAAGTCCTGAGACCCCCTGCTAATTTACACGCCATTTTTCTCTCCTTCAGAGAGATGAAATTATTCATTCCCCGGCCAAGTTTAGCAGTTGAGGACGTTTCGAGCTTTTGGAATCGTCACTTACTCTTAATTCTCAGAAATATTCAACTTTTTTTCATTTTCACTTTTTTTACTTTTTGGCCCAATGTTCTTCGAGGTAGAAAATTGCATCCGTTTAGGAGCTGGATCTCATATCAATGCGTTGGCCTGCTGAAGTGGGGTTTCGCTCTCTCTCTCTCTCTCTCTCTCTCTCTCTCTCTCGTTGTTGATTTTCTTAACATCTACATTTTAATAAGGGTTTTTGACCTGGAAATCCCATGAATATGCATCATTCTTGTTTCCAGGAAACTCCTGGAATCAGGGTACAGTGGTGACATTGTACAATACCATCTATTCTTTGGATAGTTCCAGATGTTTTCTAAGAGATATCTGGCGTTCTTGATATAGTTACCCTCCGCCACCGAACTTGAGAGGAGGTTATGTTTTCCCCCTATTTGTCTGTTAGTTTTTGAACAACATCCTGGCCACAATTTTAGTCATAGGGTAGTGAAACTTTTAGGGATTAATTGTTATGTTGAGGCGAAATGATTCAATTTTGAAAGTCCTAGGTCAAAGGTCAAGGTCGAGTTAAAGGTCGACCGAATTAACCTTAACTTCAATCCCTAGTTCGCATATGGTTATCACACAGACTTCAAATGGATCTACGGTCCAAATTGATTCTGGGAAAGGCAAGCTGGTTTCGAGAAATAGACTACCGTGGCTGAGGTACTGCGCACTTCAGTGTGCTTTTTTTAGTTTCGCATGTTTCTGGTACAGATTAGACCAATACAGTTCCATGTTTTATGTATACTCTTTTATGTTCTCTTGATACTGTTCTAGACGATCAGTATATATCTCAGTATATCTTTGGTACAAATTTCACTGATGTCATTACAGAAGTATTTAGGTTCTCTAGGATCAGGCAACTAGGGCCACATTTAAACATATCATATTTCTCTTTCCTCTTGTTTTGTTAAATTTTTTTATTGTTTATATAGGAAATAATTTTGCTAATGTTGTTACTGTTCTTCGAATATTTTTTTTTTCTCCCTGTTAACTTTCCTCACTGGGCTATTTGATGTTTTAATAGTTTATATATGAAAATTTTATTTTAATGTAGTTATTGTTTTTAAGGTTTTTAATTATTCATTACTTCTCTTGTAGTTTTTTATTTACTTGTTTCATTTCCTCACTGGGCGTTTTTCGCTGTTGAAGCCCCTGGGCTTATAGCATCCTGCTTTTCCAACTAGGGTTGTAGCTTAGCAATTAATAATAATAATAACTATAATAATAATAATAATAATAGTAGTAGTAGTAGTAGTAGTAGTAGTAGTAGTAGTAGTAGTAGTGGGAGAGGGCTGCAAAAATTATTGCTTGTCCAATATATATTGAATTTTTTTTGCAATTCTCATAACACTGACATCTTTCATTATTTCATAATGATGATTACTGTTATAATTATATAGAGCTTCAGTAATCTAAAAAGTCTTGAGGGCCGCACAACAACACATCGAGGGCCGCATGTTGCCCATGCTTGCAACAACACATTGAAGGCCGCATGTTGCCCATGCTTGCAACAACACATTGAAGGCCGCATGTTGCCCATTCTTGCAACAACACATTGAAGGCCGCATGTTGCCCATGCTTGCAACAACACATTGAAGGCCGCATGTTGCCCATGCTTGCAACAACACATTGAAGGCCGCATGTTGCCCATTCTTGCAACAACACATTGAAGGCCGCATGTTGCCCATGCTTGCAACAACACATTGAAGGCCGCATGTTGCCCATGCTTGCAACAACACATTGAAGGCCGCATGTTGCCCATTCTTGCAACAACACATTGAAGGCCGCATGTTGCCCATGCTTGCAACAACACATTGAAGGCCGCATGTTGCCCATGCTTGCAACAACACATTGAAGGCCGCATGTTGCCCATGCTTGCAACAACACATTGAAGTCCGCATGTTGCCCATGCTTGCAACAACACATTGAAGGCCGCATGTTGCCCATGCTTGCAACAACACATTGAAGGCCGCATGTTGCCCATGCTTGCAACAACACATTGAAGGCCGCATGTTGCCCATGCTTGCAACAACACATTGAAGGCCGCATGTTGCCCATTCTTGCAACAACACATTGAAGGCCGCATGTTGCCCATGCTTGCAACAACACATTGAAGGCCGCATGTTGCCCATGCTTGCAACAACACATTGAAGGCCGCATGTGGCCTGCGGGTCGCAAGTTGTCCATACCTGCAGTCTAGATGTAGTTCCAAATATTCTTGTTTTATTTATGGATAATCTTGGTACAGTTTTGCATTTCTTTCTCATAATTCTTGATTTTTTTCACGATACTGATCCAAACACCCAACATATAATTTAGGTAAATGTTGATAACCTGTTGAAAGGAATTTTGAGATTACCCTCCTGTCCAACATTTTATTCCTTATCTATCTATTTATCTATCTATCTACATACTTACCTATCTATCTATCTATCTATATATCTATCTATATACAAAAGATAAATAGCTTTACTATTTGGATAGACTAAATTATATGTATATATATATATATATATATATATATATATATATATATATATATATATATATATTATATATATATATACGAAAAAATAATTTTTTCCAGCTAGTTATTTATCTATTGTCTTCCATTCTATCTATCTGTTATCAATTTACCTATCTTTTTATCTCTCTATATATCGATCTATCTATAATAATTTCTGTAATAAATGCCCTTGCTGTGATAGCACATTGCAAGTTTCTGAAAATTTTTATGCAAACATTCTAAAACTGGTCGACCGACCAAGCTAAAATTTACGCTTTGATTCTCTCTTGTTATCAGGCCTCATCATGGCCCATAACCGTTCGTGAATACCTTCTAACTTACCATGCAAGTTACTAGGCATTGATGTCTTAAACTTGAGGGGGATCCCAATTAAGATATGAAGGAAATGGGAGTAGAATATGTTATATATGGAGTAAATAAGGGTTGTGGTGGCCGGGTGGTAGCGTCCTTGCCTGGTGATTGCCAGACTGGGGTTCGAGTCTCGCTCAAACTCGTTAGTTCCTTTGGTCACTGCAACCTCACCATTCTTGTGAGCTAAGGAAGGGGGTGTTTGGGGAGCCTATAGGTCTATCTGCTGATTCATCAGCAGCCATTGCCTGACCCTCCTTGGTCCTAGCTTGGATGGAGAGGGGGCTTGGGCACTGATCATATGTATATATGGTTAGTCTCTAGGGCATTGTCCTGCTTGGTAGGGCAATATCACTGTCCCTTGCCTCTGCCATTCATGAGCGACCTTTAAACCTTTAAAATGCTAAAAGCAGCCTTGTGTGAAGACTTGAAAAAGTTGAGATGACAATTTTTGGGAAATGCCATAGGAGACGAAAGCAGAAAGGGAAAATTTAGAATCAAGTCATGAGAATTTCGGTGGGAATGAAAATGTGAGGAGATAGATTGATTGATTGATTTGAGGTTTTCTGGCATCCTGACATCCAAGGTCATTGACGCCGAAATATGGGGAGAGGGTGAAGAAATTACCAGTGATATGAAGAAACAAAGCACAGATATGGGACATGTAAAAATCCAAAAGTAAAACGCGGAGAAAACACAAAAATAAAAAAAAAGAAAACAAACACAAAGTAAAAAGAAGAAAAACCACAAAAGAAATAGGAAGAAATAACCCAAAAAGTAAAAAGAAGAAAAAAACAAAAGATAAGAGGAAAAATTGTAAAAGCAAAAAGAAGAAAAAACCCAAAGTAAAAAGAGGAAACGACAAAAGAAACATGAAGAAAAAACCCAAAAGTAAAAAGAAGAAAAAAAAAAGATAAGAGAAAAAACTTGAAAAGCAAAAAGAAGAAAAAACCCAAAGTAAAATGAAGAAACCATAAAAGAAATAAGAAGAAAAAACCCAAAAAGTAAAAAGAAAAAAAAACAAGTTAAGAGGAAAAATTTAAAAGCAAACAGAAAAACCTAAAAATTAAAAAGAAGAAAAACCTCAAAAGTAAAGCGATGAAAAACAAGAAATAAAAAGAAAAAATTAGAAATAGAAAGAATCCAAAAGTAAAAAAGAAGAAAAACAAGAAGTAATAAGAAAAAAATATAGATATAATGATTGAATGAATGAATTATTTGAAGTTCTTTGGCATCCTGACATGGAAGGTCATTGACGCCGATATCATTTATCATAAATAAAAATTAAAATGATCTTCAATTAAAACCATAAAAATAAATGTTATAAAAGTTAAATAGCATTATGAACACCTGCTTCTGATATAGATTTAAAAATGTCACTAGCATTGTACACACATCATGTCCAAGGATCTTGGCAAGGAATCCCCCCCCCCCCCATCCCGAAAACCTAGGAAGAAAGGAAATAGAAAATAGACAAAGCACACAATCAAAGCAAAACAAAGCCAAGTCGATCTGAGAAATTCAGTAAGCGCGCGCGAACTCTCCCAAGTAATTACAACTTCGAAAACACGCCGTTTCTGTCGCACCAGTCATTGTGACATTTGCTGACGATCCGCGAAGGCGATTCTCTTTCTCTCTCTCTCTCTCTCTCTGACATATGTGTATACAAGTACTTGTATGTGTATTGCATATATGGATTATATATATGTATGTATATACATATACACACGCGCGCACACACACATATACTGTATATGTATATATATATATATATATACATATATACATATGTATAC
>NC_090734.1:16092140-16099640 GCF_036898095.1 Palaemon carinicauda
ATTTTTATACATAAGTAGATGAATAACTATATATCTATATACCCTTTTTCCTTTTTAAGTGGGTTACTTAACGTGGTGAAAGGGTATTGTGTATCGACATTATCACAAAGCTGTGCTAGCCAGGGGCATCCATACTAGATTGGTTTGCTGTGAGCGATCAGACTAAAATCTCTTACCATCACCAATCCGCAGTGGCCAGCGTGAGGGTGAAAATGACCAAACCCCAGATATGAATAAAGACATGTCTGAGGTCTTTATCCTGCAATGGAATATAAATGACCGCAATTGGTATTGTTTTATATATATGTTTACATATATATATATATATATATGTACATATATATATAAATATATATATATATATATATATATATATAATGCAGTACTTGGGCATATTATTTTACATTAATAATGAATAGATAATATATCTTATTCATTTCTATACTTTGTGTATCTCGAGACCCTTTCTTTCCAATATGGTTTTTACTCCATATTACTAATCCCTCCCACTTCATCGTACTTCGGAATTATGTACTCTTTTACATTAACATATTGTCGTCCATTATTATTATTATTATTATTATTATTATTATTATTATTGTATATATATGTTATATATATACATATGTATACTATATATATATATATATATATACACTGTTTGTAGGTGCATAAATAAGTGTAAATATACGTATATATAGGCCTATATCTATCTTATCTCCATATACACATATACTATATATATATATATATATATGTGTGTGTGTGTGTATACATACATATATATATATATATATATGTGTGTGTGTATACATACATATATATATATATATATATGTGTGTGTGTGTGTGTATACATACATATATATATATATATATATGTATGTATACACACACATATATATATATATATATTTTTTTATTTATGTATTTACTGAAAGAAGCTGTATTTATGTCTACTGTATCTTTATACGAATAATGCCAGTGATAAATATCACATCTTTAAGATTTCGTCGGTGGGGTAAACGAAATCTGCACATGGGATTGGATTCTACAGAACCGAGATGACACAGCATCGATCCCAGCCTCCAAACAGAATGGCATCTATCGAACTACGCTTTCTATTGCCCGGAGATAACCTCTCTCTCTCTCTCTCTCTCTCTCTCTCTCTCTCTCTCTCTCTCTAAAGAAGATTGAAGAGTTACGATTTTATCACAAGATTACTTGTATGATAAATTGAGTTGAATATATTTTTATCAATATATCTATAGATGTATGAAATTCAGCTCTCTGGAAAAGTACGCATAATCTGTTTGATATATATATATATATTATATATATACTATATACTATATATATAGAGAGAGATTATTTATACATATATTATTTATATATATATGTGTATACATATATAATATATATATATATATATATATATACAGTATATATATGTGTATATATATATATGCTGTATATATTTCTATATATATATGCTGTATATATATTTTTTTTATATATAAACATATATATATTTTTATATATATGTATATACTGTATATTTATATATATCTATATATACAAACGTATATATATATATATATATATATGTAATATCTACATATATATATGTATATATATAATGTAATTTCTACACACACACACACACACACACATATATATATATATATATACACAAACACACTTGTTTGATCAATTGAGTTGAATTTTTTTTAATCAATAAATCTTTAAATGTATGAAATTCAGCTTTGTGAAAAAGTGTGCATTATATTTTTTATTATATTCCTTAAAGGTAAATACATATTAAGGACTGAATTTTGTTTTACAATTTTATATATAATTATAATGATGGTTTTTGTGTAAGAAATTCGAAGATAAAAGTAGTTTTATTTTTTTTTTATCCTGACTCTGAATTAAAAAATAATTATCACTGATATGCTCGTTGATTACGCCTTTTTGGGCTGGGCCTATTCCAGAGGGCCTAACCAGGCGTGGTATGCCATATAACATTTTGCCACACGTATTGTAAGTATATGGTGGTTATCCTCCGCTGGGAATAGAAGAGGAAAAGAGTGAGGGCAGTCCCATTTGTTTGTTTCTTTCTCATTCTAGTCTTGGGTAGTTTCATAGCCTCCGTATCATGGTCTTCCACTGTCATGGGTGAGAGTTCTCTTGTTTGAGGGTACACTCTAACATACTATTCTTTTTATTTCTCTTCATTTTGTTTTGTTAAAGTTTTTTTAGTTTATATAGGAAATATTTATTTTAAGGTTTTTACTGTTCTTAAAATATTCTATTTTTCCTTGTTTTCTTTCCCCACTGGGCTATTTTCCCTGTTGTGGCCCCTGGGCTTATATCATCCCTCTTTTCCAACTAGGGTTGTAGCTTAGCAAGTAATAATAATAATAATAATAATAATAATAATAATAATAATAATAATAATAATGATAATAATAATAATTTATGATTCTTTTTTGTTTGTTACCAGTTCCCATTGAAGACATTTTAATTTCATGGGTTGATATATCAGCTTCGATGGTAAACGTAAAATTATAAGTATCCTTTATTTTTACTGGTGATATTTTCTTTTGTTTGGTGGACATAAAATTTTCTTGTCTTAATGGTCATGTATTTGGTTTTACTGGCCATGAAAATTTCTTGTTTTGATGGCCATATTGTCCTTGCTGTGATGACAATATTGTCCTTTTTTTGGCCACAATGTTCTTGTTTTGATATTGATACAGCCATTGTTTTGTTGGCCACAATGTCCTTATTTTGATGTCAATAGAGTCATTATTTTGTTGGCCACAATGTCCTTGTTTTGATATCAACAGAGCCATTAATTTGTTGGCCACAATGTCCTTGTTTTGATATTAATAGAGCCATTATTTTGTTGGCCACAATGTCCTGGTTTTGATATTAATAGAGCCATTAATTTGTTGGCCACAATGTCCTTGTTTTGATATCAATAGCGCCATTATTTTGCTGGCCACAATGTTCTTGTTTTGATATCAATAGAGCCATTATTTTGTTGGACACAATGTCCTTGTTTTGATATTAATAGAGCCATTAATCTGTTGGCCACATTGTCCCTTTTTTATGTCAATAGAACCATTATTTTGTTGGACACAATATCCTTATTTTGATATCAATAGAGCCATTATTTTGTTGGCCACAATGTCCTTGATTTGATATTAATAGAGCCATTAATTTGTTGGCCACAATGTCCTTATTTTGATGTTAATGGAGCCATTGTTTTGTTGGCCACAATGTCCTTATTTTGATATTAATAGAGCCATTATTTTGTTGGACACAATGCCCTTATTTTGATATCAATAGAGCCATTATTTTGTTGGCCACAATGTCCTTATTTTGATATCAATAAAGCCAATATTTTGATGGCCACAATGTTCTTGTTTTGATATCAATAGAGCCATTAATTTGTTGGGCACAATGACCTTGATTTTATATTAATAGAGCCATTATATTGTTGGCCGCAATGTTCTTATTTTGATATCAATAGAGCCATTAATGTGTTGGACACAACGTCCTTATTTTGATATCAATAGAGCCATTATTTTGTTGGCCACAATTTCCTTGTTTTGATATTAATAGAGCCATTATTTTGTTGGCCACAATGTCATTGTTTTTATATTAATAGAGCCATTACTTTGTTGGTCACAATGTCCTTGTTTTTATTTTAATAGAGCCATTATTTTGTTGGACACAATGTCCTTATTTTGATATCAATAGAGCCATTATTTTGTTAGCCACAATGTCCTTGTTTTGATATCAATAGAGCCATTAATTTGTTAGCCACAATGTCCTTATTTTGATATCAATAAAGCCATTATTTTGTTGGCCACAATGTCCTTGTTTTGATATTAATAGAGCCATTAATTTGTTGGCCATAATGTCCTTATTTCGATATCAATAGAGCCATTATTTAGTTGGCGAAAATTTCCTTATTTTGATATCAATAGAGCCATTATTTTGTTGGCCACAATGTCCTTGTTTTGATATCAATAGAGCCATTAATTTGTTGGCCACAATGTCCTTATTTTGATATCAATAGAGCCATTATTTTGTTGGCCACAATGTCCTTGTTTTGATATCAATAGAGCCATTATTTTGTTGGCCACAATGTCCTTGTTTTGATATCAATAGAGCCATTAATTTGTTGGCCACAATGTCCTTATTTTGATATCAATAGAGCCATTATTTTGTTGGCCACAATGTCCTTGTTTTGATATCAATAGAGCCATTATTTTGTTGGCCACAATGTCTTTGTTTTCATATCAATAGAGCCATTATTTTGTTGGCCACTAATTATCCTTTTTTCTTTGGTCACAAAATGTCCATTCGTCAGCCGTCACGTCTTTTTTTTTTTTTTTTTTTTTTTTTTTTAACTTATAGCTATTACTTGCTTCCAAAGTCCTTATTATTGGTAACTACAAACTTTTCTTTATTCGTTGGTAAAAATAATTACGGCATGTCATTGAACACCTTGCCCCCTTTTCAATGTTCACAAATAGTTGTTTCTGAAGCCAGTAATGCCCAGTAATGTCCTTGTTTTTACTGTCTGCGATTTTTTCTTTTTTCTTTTTTACCAGAAATGTCTTTCTTTTGGTTTCCAACGTTGTTATTTTAATGTCCCAAAAATTTTTTCATTGGCCAAAATGTCCTTGTTTCAGTGTCTACAAATTATTGGTCCTTCGGTGGGCAAAAATGACCCTATTTTAGTGTCCCAAAATTGTTATTTCAGTGGCCCAAATGTCCTTGTTTCAGTGTCCAGAAATTATGGTTGTTTCGGTGGCTAAAATGTCCCCGTTTCAGTGTCCACACAATATTGTTGTTCCAGTAGCCAGTAAAGTCCTTTTTTTCAGTTACGACGAATTATCATTGTGTTTTTACTAGAAAGGTCTTTCTGTTGGTTGCGAAGAAAGTCCTTTAGTATCCCAAAAATTATTTCAGTGGCCAAAATATCCTTGTTTCAGTGTCCACAAATTATTATCGTTTCGATGGCCAGAAATGTCCTCGTTTCAGTATCCCTAAATGTCCTTGTTTCGATGGTCGTATATATCTTCATTTCAGTGTCCACGTATCATTGTTTCGATGGCCAGAAATGTATTTATTTTGGTAGCCAAATATGTCTTTGTTTCACTGTCCACAAATTAACGTTGTTTCAGTGGCCATAAATGTCCTTGTTTCAGTGTCCACAAGTTGTTGTTTTGATACAAAAATGTCCTAATTTCTGTCCTCAAATTTTCATAGTCTCTGTGGCCAGAAATGTACTCATTTCAGCTTCTAGAAATTGTTGTAGTTTCGCTGGCCAGAAATGTCCTCATTTCAGTGTCCACTAATTGTCATTGTCTGGATGACCAGAAATGTCCGGGTCCCACAAGCAACAAAATATCTGTTTTGAATGCAACAAAGGACATGTTTTAATATCTGTTAAAGATTTTCATCAGATACATTTGTACATATAGTTATTAATGCTTTCGTTTAGATTCTCATTCAAGGTCGTATTTTAACACCTTAAGAATTAGATTTAAGGAATGTGGCATGATACAATAGAAGAATAGAATACAGTAGAACGGGAAACACACAAACTAACAAACAAACAATCCAATCCAATGAACGAATGAAAAAGGGGAGGATCCAATCCTACAATCGACCTCTAATCCTTCCTAACTCCACGGGGAGTGGAAGAGATGAGGTCACTAGAGGGAGTTGGGAGGAGGGAGGAGAACTAGCCCCTGGGAGGAGGAGTATGAGTAGATAGAGGGGGAGTTTGGGGAGAGGATGAGGGAAGCTCAGGGGAGGGGGAGTGTAATGAATAGATAGAGGGGGAGTTGGGGGAGGGGAGGAGAGGAGAACCAGCTCAGGGAAGGGGGAGTACAATGAGTAGATAGAAGAGGAGTTGGGGGGGGGAGGAGAATAGGAGTACCAGTCCAAGGGAGGGGAAGTACAATGAGTAGATAGAGGGGAAGTTTGGGTGAGGGGAGGAGAGGAGAACCAGCCCGGTGGAGGGGTAGTACATGGAGTAAATAAAGGGGGATTGGGGGGGAGGGGAGGAGAGGAGAACTAGCTAAGGGGAAGGGGAGTACAAGTAGTAGATAGATGGGGAGTTTGGGGAGGGGAGAAGAACCCCCCGGGGGGGAGTACAGTCAGTAGATAGATGGGAAGTTTTGTGGAGGGGAGAAGAGAACCAGTCTAGGGGAGGGGTAGTACAAAGAATAGATAGAGGGGGAGTTGTGGGAGGGGAGGAGAGGAGAACCAGCCCAGGGGAAGGGAAGTACAATGAGTAGATAGAAGGGAGTTGGGGGACTGGAGGAGAGGAGAACCAGCCCTGAGGAGGGGGATTAGATAGAAAGGGAGGTGGGGAAGGGGAGGAGGAGAACCAGGCCATGGAATGGGAAGTACGAGTAGATAGAGGGGGAGTTGGGGAGGGGAGTAGAAGAGAACCATTCCAGGGGAGGGGAAGTACAATGAGTAGAGAGATGGGGAGTTTTGGGAGGGGATAAGAGAAGAGAACCAGCCCAGTGGAGGGGAAGTACAAGTAGATAGAGGGGGGAGGGGAGTAACTACGACGCAGGAAAGCGGAGGGACAACCCGCCGAAATCGTAATGTATTTGGGAATCGGATCGTTCGCCAAGCTTTTGATGGTATTTTGTCAAACTGGAAATACTTAGCGCAGGAACATTGACACGTTTTATCTGATTTTAATTAGACGGAATCAAATGGGCCGTCCTCTGTCAAAAAAAATAAAATAAAATAAACGAAGAGACAGGCACGATTTGACCCGGCTGGAATGTTGCAATTTATGCTGATGTTTTTTTTTTTTTTTTTTTTTTTTTTTTTTTTTTATGACTGGAGAAAACAAATGATTGTTCGTTTTGGAAAAAGATTGGCGTTGATTCTTTTGGTTTTCTTTTTAGTTAGTTTCCTTTACATTTCGACTTGAAAGCTCTGTTTTTCAATTAAGAAAGAGTTTCAATTTAAAAGCTAAGATATTTACAGAGAGAGAGAGAGAGAGAGAGAGAGAGAGAGAGAGAGAGAGAGAGAGAGAGAGAGAGAGAACAGTTGCCTAAGACATTATATCCCTGTTGTTGTTTACATATGATAAATTCATAATATTTTATTACCCTTAATAAAACTCTTAATACTTATCAAAAAATAAACAGAAATGAGGGAAGATATTTGTTGATTATAATCTTAAACAAAATAAAATAAAATTGATATAAGCAATTTAAACTTTTGAAACGACAATAACACATTGGTCTTTAAATTGGTGTTTACTGCCACAACAAGCAAGCGTACACTCGCCATTGCGTATAATATCCCGATCCCTTTAAAATCGTCATTTTAATTTGTGCTTTAATCAAGCAGTGATGTCGACAGGTTCCTTCAAACGATTGCACGAGATAGGAAACAGATGTATACGTACTAATACGTGATACATGAGAGATAGAAAATGAT
>NC_090734.1:16107140-16109640 GCF_036898095.1 Palaemon carinicauda
TTATCTATAATTTTCTTTTCTTCTGCCATAATTTTGATATGAGTTATTCAAAGCAGCAATCCCATCGTTATTGACGATATTTTGTGTAAATACATCAATACAACAATACAACATTGCTGGTAGTAGGTTGGCCAGGGCACCAGCCGCCCGTTGAGATACTACCACTAGAGAGGTATTGGATCCTTTGACTGGCCAGACAGTAATGCATTGGATCCCTCTCTCTGGTCACGGCTTATTTTTTCTTTGCCTACACTTACACAGAATAGTTTGGCCTATTCTTTACATATTCTCGTCTTTCCTCATACACCTGACAACAATGAGATACTTAACACTTCTTCACCCAAGGGGTTAATTACTGTACTGCAATTTGTTCAGTGTACTTTCCTCTTGGTAAGGGTAGAAGAGACTCTTTAGCTGTGGTAAGCAGCTCTTCTAGGAGAAGGACACTCCAATATTAAACCACTGTTCTCTAGTCTTGGGTAGTGCCATAGCCTCTGTACCATGGTCTTCCACTGTCTTGGGTTGGAGTTCTCTTGCTTGAGGGTACACTCAGGTGCACTATTCTATCTTATTTTTTTTTTCTTCCTCTTGTTTTTTTGAAATGGTGTGTTGGGCAGGCTTAATAGAAGGGCCATGGATGCCTGGTGGTTTATCAAGAGGTTGTCTTTTCCTTTTTCTGATTCTTTTTCTTCTCAAAACCATCCTTACTTTCCTCCCTTCAGTTGAAGTGGCTATCCTGGAGGGTATTTAGCCTTGCATGGTGTATCGGCTCCTCCATGTTGACCAGTTTTTCCGACTTTTTACTATAGTCTATGGGTATCATCAATCACTTTGTTTATAATTCTGTACGTATTGTTTTTGTTATAATTCTTGTTAATCTAGTTTATAAGTATGATGTCTCTTTTTTATTTCTATTAATTCTTATGCTGTCTGGAGACATTGAGCGAAATCCGGGACCAGTACGTCCTAGATTTCGTCAATGTCGTCTTCTGTATTGCAATATTCGTGGTCTTCATGCAAATATCCAAGACCTTACAGTTGCGTCCAGACAGTATGATATTCTTTTGTGCTCAGAAACTTTGGTTTCTAATATGAGGCACTCATCTGAGCTCCTTATAACTGGTTTTAAGAAGCCAATAATGTTGAAACGTGATGCCATCCCTAGGGCCAGGGGAATGGCGGTGTATATTAGGACTGAGTACCCTGCTTCTCATAAGTCCTGCTATCAATGTGGATGTCATGAGATTCAGGTAATAAAAGTTTGTGGCAGGCATAACAACTTTTATTTATGTTCGATCTACCGGAATCCAGACATGGATGATTCTATCTTCGATTGTCTTCTTACCATTATGGCTAAGATACAAGAAGATGATAGAAAGGCTTCTTTTGTCTTTGTTGGTGATTTTAATGCTCACCATAGGGAGTGGTTAAGTTCTATCTCTCCTACCGATCGCCATGGCTTAAGAGCTTTAGACTTTGCCTCTGAATCAGGCTGTGAGCAAATCATAAATGAAGCTACTCACAGGTCTGGTAATTGCTTGGACCTCGTATACACTGACTCCCCTGGCGTTATAACTGGTAAGGTTGGTTCTCCAGTCGGGACATCTGATCATGCCTTGATTTCATTATTAGTGAAGACTGAGCAGCCTGTCCCTGATATATCATATTCTTGTAAAGTTTATATGAAATCCCAAGCAGACTGGAATGGGATTTTACATGATCTTTTGTGCTTGAATTGGTCACAATTATATAATAGTGTAGATCCTGTTGTCCCTTTGAATGAGAATCTAGTCAACATAATTGATAGGCGTATCCCTTCTCGTGTGCTAAGGTACCGAGTGAAGGACAAACCGTGGTTCAATGATGATTGTAGACGTGCTTTTTTGGAGAAGCAGGAGGCCTATCAACTTTGGAAGGGTAACAGATCAGATTTGACCTGGAACAACTATACTCAGCTTCGAGCTTTTGCTCAGAGAGTTTATGCCTCAACTGAAAAGGAGTACAATTTAACCATAAAAGAAACACTTTCTGGTACAACTCAGGAACATAAATGGTGGTCTACCCTTAAATCTGCACTCTTTGGTGTAGATGCAACAGTTCCTCCTTTACTTAAACCAGATGGCTCAGTCACTCACTGTCCAAAGGAAAAGGCAACCCTTTTGGCTGATGTTTTTGACAGTAAACAGAGTAATGAAAAACTTGAACTTCCTCATTCCTGTTTTCCTGAGGCTAAACTAGCTAGTTTAGCTTTTCGATCTCGTGAGATTAAAGCTCTGTTGATGGACCTTGATGCTTATGGAGGTGTAGACCCAAATGGTATTTTTCCTTTGTTTTTTATAAAGACAGCAGATTTCGTAGCTCCAAAGTTATCTGTTATTTTGCGCAAGTTAGCAAGAAGAGGAGCTTTTAGCACTAGTTGGAGAATTGGTAATGTTACTCCTCTATGTAAATGTGTTTGTGGTAGCTCAAGTCCCACTGATTACCGCCCAATTTCCATAAC
>NC_090734.1:16117140-16124640 GCF_036898095.1 Palaemon carinicauda
TTGTCAGCATTGATTTTCTGTAAGGGTCTCTGGTGGTGAGGATTGTCAGCATTAATTTTCTGAGAGCGTCTTTGGTGATGAGGATTGTCAGCATTAATTTCTTTAAGTCTCTGGTAATGAAGATTGTCAGCATTTGTTTTTTTCTGTAAGGGTCTCTGGTGATGAGGATTGTCAGCATTAATTTTCTGAGAGCGTCCTTGATGATGGGGATTGTCAGCATCAATGTTTTGAGAGGGTCTTTGGTGATGAGATTATCAGCATTAATGAATTTTTGAAGAAGGCTGGCGATTATGATAGTCAGCATTAAATGATTTCTAAGAAGGTCTTCGGCGGTCTTGGTTTTAGTACTTTGTGGAGCTGCTGTTCGAATATTCCTTACAGATTTTGCTAGAGAGTGTTTGCGAAAAAGAATTAACACCAACGATTTTAATGGTAGAATTACAGATTAGGGCCCGCTCACGGCTTGATAGATTTCACAGGCAAACACTAGCTTCATATCCATGCCGCTCATGAGTTGAACTAGAACTGTATTTTGATTGTGAAAAGCTTCAGTGTGTTTTCACTGAATTAGGGGACTAAATCTTCACGTATCCTCACTTTTCGTGTCATTCTAATTTCGTGCCTTTAGATTTTACTGTTTTTCAAGAAACAGCTTGAGGGTACACTCGGGTACACTATTCTTTCTCGTTTCTCTTTCTCTCGTTATTTTGAAGTTTTTATGGCTTATATATGTAAGATTTATTTTAATATTATTGTTCTGAAACTTCTCTCCTAGTTTTTCCTTATTTACATTCCTGACTGGTCTATTTTTCCTTTTGGAGCCCTTGGGCTTATAGCATCCTGCTTTTCCAACTAGTGTTAGCTTTGCAAATAATAATAATAATAATAATGATAATAATAATAATAATAATAATAATAATAATAATGATAATACCCAGATTCCAATGCAAACTGAGAATTATATGAGCAGTAAGGTCATTTAGCTCCAAATTCTCCAACAGTTATGTATTAATAACAAGATGGTTTGGTGTCTGCAAACCTCCACCAGGGCTAGACAAATCCCTATCTTTCAAAAAAGCTTTTCCCTCAAATAGTTACATTTTTAGCCCTTCCAAAATCTAATAAGTCACTTGGTTCACCTTAGGTAAAATATCGTAATCGTTCGAACATTTATTTTGGTAAATTGTACAAACAAACAAACAAACAAACAAACAAATGAATAAATACACAATCCAAACGCAAAACCATTACTTCCTTTTGCGGAGACAATGATAAACCAAGCCATTGAAGTTCTGAGAGATTCGTAATTTTTCAAAGTAAAGTCGAAATCCTTTGATGAGTACATGTGGGGTTTTACCATTTTAGGACTGTAGGGGACGCTATGAGAGAGAGAGAGAGAGAGAGAGAGAGAGAGAGAGAGAGAGAGAGAGAGAGAGAGATTGTCAAATGTGTTTACAAGAAAATTTTTATTTATCCTACCAGTATTTACAAACAAATATTTATAATTGTATATCAGTTAATGTATATCAGTTAATAATTTAAGGTATTTTCAGGCAACGTGGGTACGTCTTCGTTATTAAATGTGATTTATTATTGTCTTTTGTTATATTTTGGTTGATAGATATGAGTAATTGCGCTTCCTCTTGGGTTATCGCCGGTGCATGGTTGGGACCGTATAAACATTATTCTCAAAACTTGGGTGGTGCTACAGCGTCTGTAACGGGGCCTGCCAAGTTCTTGGGCGCAAGGTCCTTTGCATATTAAACCTAAGCGCACTTTCCATTAATTTTTTTGGTCTACCATTTAAATTAAATATCAATTTGTATTTTTTTTTTTTTTTACATTTTTATTCTTCCCTTGAATTTATTTTGTTTTCCGAGTTTTGGTTTTTATTTGTTCATTTTGAAAAACGACTACCATTATTTGCACTGCCACTGTTTATAATGATATTTATAACAGCAATAGTGCTTGATAACAATACACAATCACGTGTGTAATACAAATAAACACCTGTCTCCCTTCGGGATCGAACCTTCAAGTGCAAGACAAGGGCACTACCAAGTATTTTTTTTTTTTTTTTTAAGGAAAATTTGACTAAAACTAGCAATTTCGTTAATAAGGCTTATTCAGTCTGACTATATACCAAAGCACCTCTCCCAATTTTGGGGGTTAGCCTACATCAGACAAATAAAAAAAAAGGGGACCTTTCCTCTCTACGCTCCTCCCAGCCTGACAAGGGACTCAACCGAGTTCGGCTGATACTGCTAAGGCGTTTTTAAAGAAATCTGGTATAAATGCTCTTAGTGAGACGTAACAAGGGTTGTGGTGGCCGATGTGGTAACGTCCCTGACTTGTGAACGCCAAACTGGGGTTCGAGTTCAAACTCGTTAAGTTCCTTTGGTCGCTGCAGCCTAACCACCCTTGTGAACTAAGGATGGGATATTTGGGTGAGCCTATAAGTCTATCTGCTGAGTCATCAGCAGTCATTGCCTGGCCCTCCTTGGTCCTAGCTTGGGTGGAGAGGGGACTTGGCCGCTGATCATATGTATATATGTTAAGTCTCTAAGGCATTGTCCTGCTTGATAGGGCATTGTCACTGTCCCTTGCCTCTGCCATTCATGAGCCGCCTTTAAAGCTTTAACCAATAAGAAAAAGTACTAATGATAATATAAAAGATTCAGTTATATTGCAATGATGGAAATTACGTCTTGAAAAGCAATCTTGCATAACTATGATTTCTTGAATTTATGAATAGGTGGATTTTATAGATTTACCAATTTTCCAGTAAATTATAAAGGAAGCGGTTTCTTTGTTCATTAATACTCTTGTAGTTTATTTATTACTTGTTTCTTTTCCTCATTGGGCTATTTTTCCTTGTTGGAGTCCTCGGGCTTATAGCATACAGTTTTTTTTTAACTATGGTTATAGCTTAGCTAGTATTAATGATGATAATAATTATATTATTATTATTATTATTATTATTATTATTGTTATTATTATTATTATAAGCTAAGCTACAACCATAGTTGGAAAATCAGGATGTTATATGCCCAAGGGCTCCAACAGAAAAAAATACCCCAGTGAGGAAAGGAAATATGGAAATTGATAAACCATATAAGAAGTAATGAACAATTTAAATAAAATATTTTATAATAATAATGATAGTAATAATAATAATAATGTTAATTCAACTAACGTATTATGAAAACTAACCTCATGTATATAAAAATTTCGATCTTTGGGAACACAGAAGAAACCGACCTTATGGAAATAACAAAACATCGTACTCATATACTTTAGTTGAGACCGGAAAGAGCATTGTAACTTCAGATACAATTCATACAACGATTACTAAAGTAAACAAAAAAATGATGTATCTCATTGAGGATTTCACTGTTTTTACATTCGACCTTTATCAGGAATTACATCCTTGAACTTTTACTTGGCTGAATTTTGTTGTTTTTGTTTCTTTTTGGTTGAATAATGGATAAGGCTTGACGTATTTTCTAGATACTTGTAAGTATTATTATTATTATTATTATTATTATTATTATTATTATTATTATTAGTGTACACGACACTTCAGAAAGGACGGCTAAATATTGAAATAGATATGCAACCCCCCTTGACCAGAGTATGACTACATTCTCTCCTCCACTCGAGGGACGGGGGAATTTTAGCTTGTCCGGAGATATATATATATATATATATATATATATATATATATATATATGTATATATATATATATATATATATATATAGATAGATAGATATATACACTATATGTAGATAGATATAGATATATAGTGTATATATATTTATATATACATATACATATATATAGATATATACACTATATATATATGTATATATATATGAATATATATATATATATATATATAATTTATATATATATAGATATATAGTGTGTATATATATATCTATATATATATTTGTATATATATACATATATATATATAGATATATACACTATATATATGTAGATAGATATAGATATATAGTGTATATATATATTTATATATACATATACATATATATAGATATATACACTATATATATATATATATATATATATATATATATAGTGTATATATATCTATATATATATATATATATATATATATATATATTTATATATATACATATATTTATTTATATATATACATATGTATATATAGGAAGACGTATACTCTTTATTATATATGGGAGATTGTTCCCTATATTACTCATAAGATTAAACAAACAAACCAAACAAACGATTAAAAACAAACAAATTTGTTGACAGCCAGGAAGGGAGAACGATTATTCTGGGACGAAGTGACCCTTAGAGGGGGTGGGATAGGGAGAAGGGGGTAGGGAGAGGGCGGAGAGGGGTTCGGTGACTGGACAGGATTTTCCCATAAGGGGGAATCCCAGCCAGCCGACTCGGACATTGCTGACTTGACGGATATCTTCAAAAAGAAAAAAAGAAAAAAAAATCTTTGTCTATACGGCTTGAAGAAACATATATTCAGCAATACGAAAGCTGGATTTGAGGTCGAGTTGGATTCCTAAATCCAGATTTGTTCTTTAGAATTAGGATTGTCTGTGCAGTGGGTCTTTGGGAGTTGTGCGCAAATGCGAAATTCTTATTTCGGTATTTTTTTTTTTTAATTGTAATAAATCTTGATTAAATTTTTATTCATTATAATCTATTCAAAGATAAGTTAATATTGTAAATAATTTCTTGGAAGTTATTTTGCACAAATGCCAAATTCTATTTTTGGTATTTTTTATTGTATCGAATCTTAATTAAGATTTTATTAAAATAAATTCAAAGATTTGTTAATACTGTAAATAATTTTTTGGAACTATTGCACAAAGGCAAAATTCTATTTTCGGTATTTTTTATATTGTATTAAATATCAATTAGTTTTTATTCATTATAATTTATTCAGATAAGTTACTACTATAAATAATTATTTGGAACTATTGCACAAATGTAAACTTTTTTTTATACTGTATTGAATCTCTATAACTTTTTTATTCATGACAATTTATTCAAAGATAAGTTACTACTGTAAAACATTCTTTTGGATATTGCACAAATGCAAAATTTTATTTTAGTTATTTTTTATATTTTATTAAATCTCAATTACTTTTTATTCATTATGATTTATTCAAATATAAGTTACTACTGTAAATAATTTTTGGAACTATTGCACAAATGTAAACTTCTTTTTTTTATACTGTATTGAATCTCTATTACTTTTCATTCATCATAATTTATTCAAAGATAAGTTACTACTGTAAATCATTTCTTGGAACTATTGCACAAAGGCAAAATTCTATTTTGGGTATTTTTTTACTGTATTGAATCTCAATTAAAATTTTATTAATATTTATTCAAAGATAAGTGACTACTGTAAGTAATCTTTTGGAAGTTATTTTCACAAATACAAAAATCAATATTTTGGTATTTTTCTCTATATTGAATCTCAATTACGTTTTCATTCATGACAATTTATTCAAGGATGATTACTACTGTATATCATTCTATATATACATCATCATCGTCATCACCTCTTACGCCTATTGACGCCAAGGGCCACGATTAGATTTCGCCAGTCGTCTCTATCTTGAGCTCTTAAATCAATACTTCTCCATTCATCATCTCCTACTTCACGCTTCATAGTCCTGAGCCATGTAGGCATGATTCTTCCAACTCTTCTAGTGTCTCGTGGAGGCCAGTTAAATATTTGGTGAACCAATCTCTCTTGGGGAGCGCGAAGAGCATGCCCAACCCATCTCCATCTACCCCTCATTATGATCTCTCTTATAAGAGATTATATATATACATATTAAGTTTTTTACTCTTATGATATACCACATCTTGCTAATCTATGTGTGTATATGAATATATATATATATATATATATATATATATATATATATATATATATATATATGTGTGTGTGTGTGTGTGTGTGTGTGTAGATAAATACGTGTTGCAATGTGTCATAGATATATTAAGAAATATTGCGATAAAAATGTCGGCTAAAAACAAACAAAGAAGCAATTATGTTGTCAGATGTAAAGATTCTGCTTAAATAATTCTTTGAAATTCCTAATCTGTTGGGTGTTCCCAGTAAGAAACGACCACCTTCTGTAATTATATCTTCCCAAGTAATTCTTCTCTCAATGTCTTGTATTCTTCGCTTTTTAAAGATCACCATCACTTCTGACTTTTTTGAAATGTACACGATTGCACATTATTTAAAAGGTACGTTGCTGATCAAGTATTTCAAATTAGTCTTAGTAGACTTGAATTACCTCTAAAATAATCACAAGTTATATCGGTTCTCATACGAACTTTTCGAAAAAAAAATCTCTATTTTTGAGAATAGCAAATCCGTCTCTTATATATCTGAGTTCTCCTTGGACTTTTCCTTTTTATGCAAGACATTTACTGTAATTACTCTTATTGCATCACTAAGATACTCCAGTAAAAGGCAATATTTTTAGGTAGTAGGCTGGCCAGGGCACCAACCACCCGTTGAAATACTACCGCTAGAGAGTTATGGGGGTCCTTTGACTGGCCAGACAATACTACATTGGATCCTCCTCTCTGATTACGGTTCTTTCCCTTTGCCTACATAGACACCAAATAGTCTTGCCTATTCTTTCCAGATTCTCCTCTGTCCTCATACACCTGCAACACTGAGATTACCAAACAATTCTTCTTCACCCAAGGGATTAACTACTTTCCTCTTGGTAAGGGAAGAAGATACTCTTTAGCTATGGTAAGCAGCTCTTCTAGGAGAAGGACACTCCAAAATCAAACCATTGTTATTTAGTCTTGGGTAGTGTTATAGCCTCTGTACCATGGTCTTCCACTGTCTTGGGTTAGAGTTCTGTTGCTTGAGGGTACACTCGGGCACACTAATCTATCTAGTTTCTCTTCCTCTTGCTTTGTTGAAGTTTTTATTGTTTATATAGGAAATATTCATTTTAATGTTGTTACTATTCATAAAATATTTTATTTTTCCTTGTTTCCTTTCTTCACTGGGCTATTTTCCCTGTTGGGGCCCCTGGGCTTATAGCATCCGGCTTTTCCAACTAGAGTTGTAGCTTAGCATTTTAATGATGATGATAATAATAATAATAATAATGATAATAATAATAATAATAATAAATGTTCACTTATGAAAATTTCTTCTTATGGTTTTATTTCTTCCTTCCTAAAGTATATTTCTAGTTTTATATTAGTGATTCATTAATGTTGTCAATGATTTACACGATATGCTTTTTATCCCATTTCTAATGTTGTTTTTCATAGCCTTGTGTAAAGGTTTAAAGGCCGCTCATGATTGGCAGAGGCAGGGGATAGTGACAAAGCCCTAGCTAGCAGAACAATGCCCTAGAGACTGACCATATATAAATATGATCGATCAGCTCCCAGGCCCCCTCCACACCCAAGCTGGGAACAGGACGGCCCA
>NC_090734.1:16139640-16149640 GCF_036898095.1 Palaemon carinicauda
TACGGTCAAATATGACAACATAGCAATTCCCTTTATCTTCCGGTCAGGTAAGAAACCAGAGCACTTCCTTTTATCTACCACTCAAATAAGACAACATAGCAATTCCCTTCAACTAACGGTTGAATAAGACAACATAGCAATTCCCTTTTTCTACCGGTTAAATGAGACCACATAACAATCCCCTTTATCTACCAGTCGAATGATTAAATATAGCAATACCCTTTATTTACCGGTCGAATAAGACAACATAGCAATTCCTTTTATCTACCGCTCAAATAAGACAACAGAGCAATCGCTTTACCTACCGGTTGAGTAAGACAACAAAGCAATTCCTTTCATCTCTTGGTAGAATAAGACAATATAGAAATTTCCTTTATCTACCGGTTGATTGAAACTATTAAGCAATTCCCTTTATCTACCGGTCAAATAAAACAACAGAGCACTTCCTCTCATCTACCAATCAAATACGATAGCATAGCAATTCCCTTCATCCTACGGTTGAATAAGACAACATAGCAATCCCCTTTATCTACCAGTCGAATAAGATTATCAATTCCCTTTATCTCCTAGTCGAATAAAACAACATAGCAATATCCTTTATATCCCGGTCATATAATACCTCATAGCAATCCCCTTTATCTACCAGTCGAATAAGGCAACATAGCAATAACATTTATCTACCAGTCGAGTAAGACAATATAGCGATTCCATTCTATCTACTAATCAAATATGACAACATAACAATTCTCTTTGTCTCCCGGTCGAATATGACAACATAGTAATTCCTTCTCTCTACTGGTCGACTAACACATCATAACAGTCCCCTTTATCTACCAGTCAAATAAGACAACATAGCAATTCCCTTTATCTACCGGTCGAATAAAACAATATAGAAATTCCCTTCTTCTACCGGTTGAATAAAATAACATAACAATGTTCTTTATCTTCTGAATGAATAAGACAACACAGCAATTCCCTTTATCTACCAGTCGAATAAGACAGCAGAAATTCCCTTCATTTACCTGTTGAATAATACAACACAGAAATTCCCTTTATCTACGGGTTGAAGAAGACAACATAGCAATGCCCTATATCGGTTGAAGAAAACTACATTGCAATTACCTTTATCTCTGGGTTTAATAAGACAACATAGCAATTCCCTATATCTACTGGTCGAATATGACAGCATATCAATTCCCTTTATCTTCCAGTCGAATATGCCCACATAGCAATTCCTTCTATCTACTGGTTGAATAAGACAACATAGTCCCCTTTATCTACCAGTCAATAAGACAACATAGCAATTCCCCTTATCCACCAGTTGAATAAGACAACATAAAAATTCTTTTTATATACTAGTGTAATAAAAAAACATAGCGATTCCCTTTATCTACTGGTCGAATAAAACAACATAGCAATTCCTTTTACCTAACGGTTAAATTAGACAACATAGCAATGCCCTTTATCTACTGGCCGAATAAGAAAACATAACAATTCCCTATAGCAATTCCCTTCATCTACCGGTTGAATAAGACAACATAGCAATACCCTTTATCTACCGGTCGAATAAGACAACATAGCAATTCCCTTTATCTACCAGTTGAATAAGACAACATAGAAATTCCCTTTATCTATCAGTCAAATAAAACAACATAGCAATTCCCTTTATCTCCCGGTCGAATAAAACAACATAGCAATTCCCTTTATCTCCCGGTCGAATAAAACAACATAGCAATTCCCTTTATCTACTAGTCGAATAAAACAACATAGCTACTCCCTTTATCTCAAGGTCGAATAAGACAACATAGCAATTCCCTTTATCTACCAGTCGAATAAGACAGCATAGAAATTCCATTTATACGCCGGCCGAATAAGACAACATAGCAATTCCCTTTATCTACCAGTCGAATAAGACAGCATAGAAATTCCATTTATACGCCGGCCGAATAAGACAACATAGCAATTCCCTTTATCTACCAGTCGAATAAGACAGCATAGGCCGGCCGAATAAGACAACATAGCAATTCCCTTTATCTACCGGCCGAATAATACAACATAGCAATTTAATTTATATACCAGTCGAATAAGAAAACATAGCAATTAAGTAATTGCATAACAAATTCTGGAGCGTAGAATGAATATTCTTCTGCGTCAAGCACTAATTCATGAAGGAAGTCACGTGACATTTTCTTGACTGACACCGTGGATGGTAAAGTGACTGGTGGATCGACCAATTATAAAACGCCATGAATATTTTCTTGATTGGCTATTTGGGTACATGCAACCTATTGGAGTTTTCTGTTCCAAGTGGTACTAACTGATAAATGAAAGTTGTGCTTCGTTATTAATTATTTTGAAGTATTTTCTATATATTTGTTTGATGATTTTGTCGTTTCCAAAATGTGAAAAACGAGAAACTGAGAATGATGCTGATAGGATTAAGCTAAAATCCTGACGATAAAATTTCCAAATGTAAAATTAACTCTCTCTCTCTCTCTCTCTCTCTCTCTCTCTCTCTCTCTCTCTCTCTCTCTCTCTCTCTCTCTCTCTCTGTATCAATTGTAGAACAACGGGGATCTAGTTTTTATATAACCCATTGGAGTTTGCTAAGAAAAGTGAGGATCGTATGCCTATTACTGTTACTTTATTATTATTATTATTGTTATCATTATTATTATTATTATTATTATTATTATTATTATTATTATTATTATTATTATCATTATTATTATTGTTATCATCATCATCATCATATTATTATTATTATTATCATTATTATTATTATTGTTATTATTATTATTAGCACAAGCTAACCGACAAACCAAGGTGGAAAAGCAGAATTCTGTAAGCCCAAGGGTATCCAACAGGAAAAGGTTTAGAGGAAAGTGGTAAGATTAAAAAAAAAAATTGAGACGAATAATCACTTCTCATTTGAAATAAGAATTTTATAATAGATATGATGTATAATTTAAATAGTTTCGAATAGGATAATGATGAATAAAAATATTTGAAGGGAAAAAGGGAAAATAATTCAAGCTTTCAACCAAAAGAAAAAAAAAATTAAAATGCACTTATTTGCAGACAAATTTATCTATAGAAAAATAAATTTTGATATGCTTGAATTATAGAGAATAGATTTTAACGTTGATACAAAAATATAATAAACAAAATATGGTTTAACCTATAAATATTTTTAATGTAATGCGAATTTTTCGAGGATAATATATGTAGATCTTCACAAAATAAACATCGAATGATATGAGAGAGAAAAATGATATATGAATGTTAGAATCTTTGGAATATGTGTTGGGAATTTCAACATAAGAGGAGGAAATAACTCGCCAATTCCCATTGTAATTGGAACTAAATGTTGTGAAGTTGAAAGGCAGTTAAATGTTGATTGCTGAAAGCTAAAAAAAAAAAAAAGATGATTCGTTCAGCGATGGCTGGCATTGCATTGCAAGATTGTTATAAAAGGAAACAGATGTAAATACACGAACAAGATTTATGTAAATAAATACGAAGAGCGAAAAGAATAGATCAGTATAACGAACACGGTAGCTAATGGCATATAGAAATCATAATGTATGATCGGAAAATCTAGTTAATAAGACCTTATCACAGAGAAGCCATGACATTCAAGTTATTAATTTTAATATTATTAATATTATTTATCACTTTAAACGCTTCCAGAAAACTAAAACTACAGAAAATTCATTGCTTTATGCACTCTATAACGTATACGTTTCCAGAAGACTAACATTACAAAGATCATTGCTCAGAATGCATTATTTCACATCACATTCACTCGAGCTACTGTCTCTATTTACATTCACAACACAGCTCGTGAATCTAGACCTGGAGAAAAGCGTCGCAGAGAGAGAGAGAGAGAGAGAGAGAGAGAGAGAGAGAGAGAGAGAGAGAGAGAGAGAGAGAGAGAGAGAGAAGTACTCGTGCCGTGACAGAGACTCCAATATATCAAATAATTCTTTTTGGCAGGACCTTCCCTGTCAGACTTCGACGACAGCTGGGTTTAAGAAGTTTGATACACTATGGATAAGAGTCGTTGTTCTTTTTCTACCCCATTCTATTTTCTATTTCGTTCTGCTTTATCCAGGTCTACCTAAAATTATCTTTTCTATTATTGATGGGGGAAGTCTTGTATAGATGCTTCTTCTAAATACATAATTCATCACCTTTCATTTGAAATGGATTTAATTTGCATCTATCGCTCTTTCAATTGGTGTAGTCGACTGTATTTTTAACTTTCTAATAGGATTAAGTTTTATGTATGTCGTATTCATTTTACCTTTTCCCCATTGTTAAAATTAAATAAGATCATTGTTATTGATAAGGCCGTTCATAGAATTCTGGGTTTAATCTAGATATGACGAGTGAATGAAAGTAATTTATCATAGGCAAAATATTACTACCATTTACCTAGAAGACTTGATGTTTTGTAGTTAATGTTTTCAACATAATCATGGAGAGAGAGAGAGAGAGAGAGAGAGAGAGAGAGAGAGAGAGAGAGAGAGAGAGAGAGAGAGAGAGAGAGAGAGAGTGTTACAAGGATTATGGATGTCTCAAAGACTATTTAGTCCATCCGCGGAGACTCCATTTGCTCTATGGTAGAGCGATTTACTTTAAGCATTTAGAGAGTACTTATGATCTCTAATTTATTCTTGAACTCGTTTACCGTGTTATTGTTAACTACAGAGAGAGAGAGAGAGAGAGAGAGAGAGAGAGAGAGAGAGAGAGAGAGAGAGAGAGAGAGAGAGAGAGACTAATTTTTATACGGTATTCATAGAATAGATTTGTTGATAAACATGTGTTTGCTATATGTAGCAATAACTTTTTTTTTTCTTGAAGGAAGACATAACCCACACACTTTTCGTTGAATTTCACCCGCAATTACATCTCTTTATAATGTAGTTTAGATTATTATCAGCACAGGAAGTCATATATAATTAGAAGTAATTATACGTAATTGCATATTCGCTTGTAGATGAATAACAAAGTGACATATGAAAGCTATAACTAAGGACAGGACATCCGGAAGGTTACTAATATAAAGATATATATTTAATGGTTGAATATATTTTTTAGATAACTATGAAATATATGACAAATATATGGAGAAATGCAAATGTGGAATACATGAGCAAATAAATGTAATATTTGATATCAAGATATGTTTATAGGCTGAATATATTACTTAGATTGATCTATGAATTATATGACAATTATATGAAGAAATGAAAATAGGAGATCGACGAGGAAACGAATTTAATATTTGATATCAAAATATATCTTTATCAGCTGAATATATTAATTCTTCTGACCTATGAAATATATGAGAAATATATTAAAAAATAAAAATGGGAGATCGACTAGGAAACGAATTTAATATTTGAGGATGACGTAATGTTCCATATAATTTTGAAGTCAGACCAATATTACTTTAAGAGTCTACTAAGTTAGAAGGAGGATATCCCCTCCGAGGAGATTATTCCCTGATAAGAATTGGTTACATTTTTTATTATTAATGAAGTGAGACGAATCTTGTATTCACGTTTATCACTGTTAATGTAATTCCCAATTTAGATACGGGAGTTTCTCTTTGGTGAGTCGATAGTAGTTAACGGATTATGTTAAATAGTTTTGCATTAAAAGTAATAATTAACGGGTTTGTAAATAGTTGAATTACAAGAGTAGGTTGTTTTTTATTGAATTATTAGTTGAATCTATAATTAATATTTATGGAATGATGCTGAGTAAGATTGTAGGCTTTACTTTATTGGTAAAATTTACAAGCTCATAATGAATATTTTATTAATCTACTCGTTATTGGAAATTTTGGACTAATGTCAGAAGTACTAGTTATAGATTATATGGGCTTTGGATATTGCATTCAAAGGTCAAGTGCTACCTTATGTTGAATTAATTTTCCTTAATTGTTATAAGAAAAAATGTTGACAATTGTTATCTTTTATTTGTTAGTTGTGAATTTTTTTTAACTGCCAATGTGAATTCCATTCATCTTCTCATATTTGTAACGTTTATAGTAAATATGACAATTTGGAGTTTAATAGAGTGGTAAGATTGCTTACATACAGTAAAAAAAATTATACCTTGACAATGTAGATTTGTACCATTATATTATAGATTTTCATAACATGTCTTATAGAATCTTAAATAATATGATTCTTCAAATAATAAAAGATAGTATGAATAATTTTAAGAATTATAAGAAAATTTAAATTGTTGTCTCTGATCTCTTTTTAGATTTTTTAATAAATCTTTATTTTAAGGAGGGTATCTTTTTATTAGGCTCAATTAAGATAAGTCTTGATATATGAAATGTTTCTATAGTAATTATTGATTGGAATGCACTTCATATCGGGCTGTAGAGAGTGGAAAAATTCTTTATATGTGATGTTTTTATGTTGACCAGGCTGACATGAGTCTTTTTATACTTTATATATGACATATCTGTTTTTGACGTTGTTAATAGTTTATATAGGACATATCTGTTTTGACGTTGTTACTGTTTTTAGAATGATTTATTTTTAATTTATCATCATCATTTATTTATTTCCTTTCGTCACAGGGCTATTTTTCCCTATTGGAGCCCTTGGGCTTATAGCATCTTGCTTTTCCAACTAGGGTTGTAGCTTGGCTAATAATGATAATGATAATATAATAAATAATAATAATAATAATAATAATAATAATAATGATAATAGGAAAATCGTGTTAAAGAATTTAAGAAAGTTTGACATATCGAATAACTCTACGGTATAAACAACACATATTTCACTATCTATTTCGATACCACAAACCGAGTTAAAGACAAGGCAATTTATCAGAATACAATAGATTTGATTAATTCAATGAATTCATTACATTTACATACCAAAGTTGTCTTAATGACCCTATCGGTATGATAGATTTTTATCAGTGATATACAATGTAATTATATATCTATAAACTGTGATAAATGAATATAACATACTAATCATTTTTATAGGTCTGTAATGAATATTCGAGACCTGTAATGAATATTCGAGAACAGAAAATGTGAGTATATAAATATTCAAATATCTCTATAACAGTTTGAGAATATTTTTATGAATATTTATTGCCTAAAATTAGGATAGTAATAAGTAATTAGTTAATGGTTTGAACAACTCTACGGATATGTAGTACCACATTTCACTATTTTTTTCTTAACCATCTGTTATTATTATTATTATTAATATTATTATTATTATTATTATTATTATTATTATTATTACATAACCAAAACTAGTTACTTTTATTTATTTTATATGTTGCTCTTAACCTGCTTGGATCTACAGAAAAAATTATATTTTACATTATACGAAAGTGAATCGCTAGGTTAAGAGGTATATTAGTAAAATAAATTGTGAACTATTACCGAGCACAACTGATTCTCTTTGTTTATTATTATCTCTGCAAATAATATGCTAATTGGTTTTATTGTTTTTTCCTGACGAAATTGAAAAAAACTTCAATTTCCTTGACATATAAAGTAGTTGTAAATCATATTTGCTTTTGATAATCCAATACACAGAGAAATTTAGATAGAATTTATATTTGCCTATATTTTTTTTTTTAGAAAAGTAAAGTACAAATTGTTATATTATAGAGAAATTTAAAATTATTTAGGAGTTTCGTATTTTTTTAGAACATAAAATAGATTCACAAATCTATAATTTGAAAATAATCATTATTAATCTTTGAGTGTCGTTAAAACGGTCTACTGTACAAATAGAGAATTTATTATAAAAATATGAATACAGCAATTATCCATAGAAATACTCTGAATTAAAACCAATCATAAATGATTGCATTTAAAGAAAAACTACATAGTTATTAATCTTTGAGTGTCGTAAAAAAAACTCTACTTTACAAATACAGAATTTAGAATAAAAAATATGAATACAGCCATTATCCACAGATGTCTGAATTAAAATCAATCATAAATGATAATATTTAAACATAGATTACATAGTCATTATTAATCTTTGAGTGTCGTAAAAACCAATCTACTGTACAAATACAGAATTTAAAATAAAAATATAAATACAGCAATTATCCATAGATATCATCTGAATTAAAACCAATCATAAATTACAAAATTTTTAAATAAATTACGAATATTTTATAAATACCAATGTTTTAACCGGATGAGGTAACTTACATTATAATCCGTGTATCTGCCAAGCCCCAAAACCGCGGGCAACGCCGAGTAGCCGTGTTGAAGTTCCTAGCGTCCACGTGGTGTTGGCTACATACGTCGGGGGGTACGAAGTCTCCCCTGAACCTTTTCGCCTACTTGTCTCTTTATCGCTGTTTGGGTGTCTGTGCGTCTGTCTCTTTTATCTGGTATATATATCTTTCTTGCTCTTGCTTTCCCCGTTTACACACGCTGGGGGAAATTAGTCTCGATTATATAGATTAAAAGTGGATTGACATAATTGTATAACGTAAGAAGGAAATGACTTTTTCTCCCTTTATTGAACAATTTACTTTTGTAGAGACGTTACTAATACTGTCTAGTATAATCTAAAATGATTATTAATGGTAATTGTATGTAAGGCGACTATCATTCAAAAATTAAATACATTGAATATATTGGACGATACCTGAATCTATAATAAGCCATCGAAATTGAATTCACACGGTAAAATGTTCGGGTTTTTAACTTGATAGTGTTCGTACTATATCCGACATCATTGCAATGACGTACAATACCTGTCTGTCACTTTTGTTATTTTTACCTTCTATTTAAATAATTTTAACCGCTTTTCTTGTAGTTTTATCGAGTGGTTAAGACTCCAACTTTATTCGTAGTTATTTGTTCTAAAGAAATAGATTTTCGTTTGTGATGCGTTTCGACTGCAGTGCGAGGTAGCGAGGCGCCGATAAAGCGGGACGACGAGAGCCTACGTACTCTACCACCGAGGGTTAACGGGACACTGACTACACCATGGTCTCCGCCCCCTTATCTTCCCTGCTGTAGCAGTTGCCAGTTTACCTACATTTGCTTACCTGCGATATTCCAAAACCTCGCAAACAATATTTTCGTGTAATTTATCACACATATTAACCAATAACCCAAAAATTAGAATAAATTCTAGTAATGGAAGCAAACTATACAATACATGAGATTTATTAATAGAAATAATTCTCCGCGATAAAAAATGTACTGGCATCACCTTCTTAACCCAGCCTCCTATTAGCTCATATGCTGCGCACCGAAGATGCAGATGAGCTGATCATCTTCTTGCCCCAGCTTCCCTGTCGCAGTCTTTTTGCCCAGTGCTTTAAATCCTTCATTATCATAGACTAGAAGTTAAATTTTGTTTGGCCTTCTATTTTTGGAAGTCAAATTAAACCTAATAAGGCTCGCTATTTTATTATGCAATCTTGATCGTTTTGGTAATGGGGCACACGTGTAATGTCCGTAACTAGGGCACTTGAGGAAGTGTATTATTATTATTATTGTTATTATTATTATTATTGTTGTTTTTATTATCACTACTACTATTGTTGTTGGTGTTGTTGTTATTATTGTTATTAGTGTGGTTATTATTATTATTATTATTATTATTGTTGTTGTTGTTGTTATTGTCGTTGTTCATTAATATAACTTTAAAGGTATTTTATATACAACCCGTTGCTCTTTTTTTAATAACTCAGGGTAAAATTAGTTCAACTAATGCCAGATATTTTACGCAAAACTATATTTATCCTACCTTGTTGGTGTTGTTGTTGTTACTCAATATTATATTAATACGAAATTTAACCATTTTCGTGCATAATTTTAATAATGAACTACGCGAAAATGTATTGGTATATAGGGCCAATTAATTAATGCATATATACAGAGCTCCATACATCTTATACACAAGAAATATTGAATAACAAAAGGGGAAATTCTATCGGCTCTACTTGAAGGTGTTCTCAAGAC
>NC_090734.1:16154640-16172140 GCF_036898095.1 Palaemon carinicauda
GTTTCTTTATTTCTCAGGAAATTTTCATTATTTCTAAATAAATTTTCATTCTTTCTCAGGAAATGGTCATAATTTCTCAGGAAAGTTTCTTTATTTCTCAGGAAATTTTCATTATTTCTAAATAAATTTTCATTCTTTCTCAGGAAATGGTCATAATTTCTCAGGAAAGTTTCTTTATTTCTCAGGAAATTTTCATTATTTTTAGATAAATTTTCATTCTTTCTCAGGAAATGGTCATAATTTCTCAGGAAAGTTTCTTTATTTCTCAGGAAATTTTCATTATTTCTAAATAAATTTTCATTCTTTCTCAGGAAATGGTCATAATTTCTCAGGAAAGTTTCTTTATTTCTCAGGAAATTTTCATTATTTTTAGATAAATTTTCATTCTTTCTCAGGAAATGGTCATAATTTCTCAGGAAAGTTTCTTTATTTCTCAGGAAATTTTCATTATTTCTAAATAAATTTTCATTCTTTCTCAGGAAATGGTCATAATTTCTCAGGAAAGTTTCTTTATTTCTCAGGAAATTTTCATTATTTTTAGATAAATTTTCATTCTTTCTCAGGAAATGGTCATAATTTCTCAGGAAAGTTTCTTTATTTCTCAGGAAATTTTCATTATTTCTAAATAAATTTTCATTCTTTCTCAGGAAATGGTCATAATTTCTCAGGAAAGTTTCTTTATTTCTCAGGAAATTTTCATTATTTTTAGATAAATTTTCATTCTTTCTCAGGAAATGGTCATAATTTCTCAGGAAAGTTTCTTTATTTCTCAGGAAATTTTCATTATTTCTAAATAAATTTTCATTCTTTCTCAGGAAATGGTCATAATTTCTCAGGAAAGTTTCTTTATTTCTCAGGAAATTTTCATTATTTTTAGATAAATTTTCATTCTTTCTCAGGAAATGGTCATAATTTCTCAGGAAAGTTTCTTTATTTCTCAGGAAATTTTCATTATTTCTAAATAAATTTTCATTCTTTCTCAGGAAATGGTCATAATTTCTCAGGAAAGTTTCTTTATTTCTCAGGAAATTTTCATTATTTTTAGATAAATTTTCATTCTTTCTCAGGAAATGGTCATAATTTCTCAGGAAAGTTTCTTTATTTCTCAGGAAATTTTCATTATTTCTAAATAAATTTTCATTCTTTCTCAGGAAATGGTCATAATTTCTCAGGAAAGTTTCTTTATTTCTTAGGGTGGGAAAAGATTCTCAATTCATCAAAAGTGAACCAAGTGGTGAACTTATGAACTCATTCCCGATATTGACTAATTCCGATTTGCGAAGGTGGAAGTATGTTTGCCACACACATACACACACAGACGCATATGTATATGTATATATATATATATATATATATAACTGCGTATGAGAGCGATCACATTAAAGTCTCCCACCCTCACCTCAGTGACAAGTGTGGTGATGAAAATGGCCAAAAAGTAGACATGACTAAAGACATATCTGAGGTCTTTGTCCTTAAGTGGACTAGAAATGGCTGCAGGTACTGTTGTTGATATATATATGTATATATATATATATATATATATATGCACGTGTTTGCAATTATGTATGTATATATTCGATATATAAAATATAAGTACAAATTGTCATATGAATAACCTTTTTGAAGCAACATTATCAACACCAAGCTTTTAGAAAGATAGACAAGAATAAATAGCCTTCATCAACATCATAATATAAATCCTAATATATAAAAAAAAAACAGGAATTTCGACCATTTTGCGTCGAAGGAGGCTATCTATCTTAACCCTCTTTGCAGCATCCGTCCTCTTATCTGCGAATCCCCCGACGCAGAGAGATGTAATCCGTTAAAGTGATTTGAAAGACTTCTGATGAATATTCACATTACAAATCGCATATTAGCATCTTTTAATTTCCTCTCCCAACACTGTCGCCTATGGGTTTATTGGAGAGAGAGAGAGAGAGAGAGAGAGAGAGAGAGAGAGAGAGAGCAGTGGAGATGAGAGAGAGTATTTGCAGTGGAGATGAAATGAGAAAGAGAGTATTTACAGGGGTGATGAGAGAGAGAGAGAGAGAGAGAGAGAGAGAGATTGCAGCTTGGATGAAATGAGAGAGAGTGAAATTGCAGCTGGGATGAAATGAGAGAGAGAGAGAGAGAGAGAGAGAGAGAGAGAGAGAGTATTTGCAGTGGGGATGAAATGAGAGAGAAAGAGTATTTACAGTGGTGATGAGAGAGAGAGAGAGAGAGAGAGAGAGAGAGAGTATTTGCAGTGGGGAAGAAATGAGAGAGAATGAGTATTTACAGCGGTGATGAGAGAGAGAGAGAGAGAGAGAGAGAGAGAGAGAAATTGCAGCTGGGATGAAATGAGAGAGAGAGAGAGAGAGAGAGAGAGAGAGAGAGAAATTGCAGCTGGGATGAAATGAGAGAGAGAGAGAGAGAGAGAGAGAGAGAGAGAGAGAGTATTTGCAGTGGGGATGAAATGAGAGAGAAAGAGTATTTACAGTGGTGATGAGAGAAAGAGAGAGAGAAATCGCAGCTGGGATGAAATGAGAGAGAAATTGTAGCGGGGATAAAATGAGAGAGAGAGAGAGAGAGAGAGAGAGAGAGAGAGAGAGAGAGAGAATTTGCAGTTGGGATGAGAGATAGGGTGGAATATTGTCCGTTTTGTGAATATTTGAACCGTTTTTATTTCTGTGGCAAATTATTGTAATTTTGTTAGGCCTTTTATTTTACGGCTCCATGTCAGAATATCATTCTTATATATCTGTAAGCCTATCTATTATTATTGTTATTATTATTATTATTACTTTCTAAGCTACAACCCTAGTTTTAAAAACAGAATACCATAAACCCAATGGCTCTAACAGGAAAAACAGTCCATTGTGGAAAGGTATATAATTCAAGAGTATAAACAATAGTAAATCTCTTGACTTTGCAAACACATGGGTTAATAAACACCAACATCCGCTACGATAAAATAAGGTTCATTGGATAAAGGCGTTGAATATAAGCAATAGCTTAATCTGGATATATCCTTACTTCTATCATTTAAACATGAATTAGTTTGCAATTATTGTCTTATCGTCTTTGGAGATGTTCCGTGGTAGTGAGAACATGCACATTCATATGTGCATATGTATTTACTTTATATACTTTTACATACACATATTGTTCATACATAAGTATATACTGGATATATATATATATAATATATATATATATATATATATATGTATATATATATATATATATATATATTTATATCTATATATATATACATACATATATAAATATATATACTGTATATATATATGTGTGTGTGTATGTTTTTTGTATATATATATATATATATATGTGTGTGTGTGTGTGTGTGTATGTGTGTGTATTCATACATATATATATATATATATATTATATAATATATATATATATATTATATATATAATATAAATGTATATATATATATATATATATACAGTATATATATATATATATATATATAATTTGTGTGTGTCAATGGAATTTCCTTTTGCTATTGATAACTAAGTGAATGAAAGATATGCCTGAATGAATCTTATGAGATCTTACAATTACATCATATTGATGAAATTCTACTAAACCAGGTAATTTACCTTACCTTATTGAAGCTGGTATTGAGCATAGAACTACCTCGCCTAACATGCTGCAGAGTATCGTTATGAAGACTTATTTTTATCTGTTTAATTGTTCGATGTTCAATCTCCTCCAATACTAATGAAATAGTTATTTTCTTTACTAGATCAGAAAACGATTTATTATTATTATTATTATTATTATTATTATTATTATTATTATTATTATTATTATTGTTATTATTATCATTATTATTATTATTATTATTCATTTATTTAGCTATGACGAGACAATTCATGCTTAGATTTTATAATTCCTTGAGAACAGATATTACTATACATTATGTTTTCAATATATGACGATATCTGTATACATTAAAGTCTTAAAGCCCGCTCATGAGTAGAGTTGACAGTGACATAGCCCTCGCAAGCAGGAAATGCCATAAAGAATGACTATATATACATATGATCAGCGCCCAAGCCCCCCCCCTCCCCCCTCTCCACACAGACTAAGACCAGGGAGGGTCAGGCAATGGCTGCCAATGACTCAGCAGGTAGAACTATCGACTCTTCCAAACCCCACATCTCTAGCTCACAAGAATGGTGAGGTTGCAGACACTAAGCGGGACTCGAACCCCTGTCTGGCGATCACCAGTCACGGACGTTTCCAATAGGTGAAGTTTTCAAACTTACGGCCTTCGTCTTATGTCTTGTACCAACCGTGTTTCACACAATTGTACATAATTCCTTTTGTATATATTATGCTTGTATCTTCGCTCTTCCCTCGCACTAAACGAACATGAAAATTCATGTCTGGCCTTTCCTCTGTAATATTGTCTGTCTTGTGAACTTGTTATGTCCTGTTGCCTTGAGATTTTGTATATAAGGAGAGAGTTCTACAATAATATAACTCAGTCGTTTCCAACCTGCCTTTGAGTTCACAACCTTACTCAACGCCGTCACATTGGTGACCCCGGAAGTCGACTCGCTCCCACTGCCTTCCACCCCCACCTCCCTCGCCCCTCCATCGTTGGTACTATGACGGAGACGGACTCTACTACAGCAGTTGGCGCTGCGGCCACCCCATTGAAACTTTCACCATTCGCCACCGCAGAGGCGTTTGTTTGGTTTCAACGCTCAGAAGTCCACTTCCGTATCAGGGGCGTGACTCGCTCAACCACCAAAGCGGATTATGTTCTCGCGGCGATACCCGAGGACACCTTCCCAGAAATATCCGACTGGCTTTGTGAACAAGGAGACACCCCAATAGCGTATGACCCCCTCAAAACATACCTTCTGCAGCAGTACTCGCCGTCGCCAGCAGCCCGTATAGCAAAGCTTTTTCAGCTCTCGCAACAACCGTTTGGGGGACCAAAGGGCTTCGCTTGCCCTCAGGGAAATGACCTTCAACCTGCCGCAGACGGCTCTCCTCGTGAGGTGAACCTATTTCGTGCCCTTTGGATACGCCGTTTACCCGAACCTGTACGCGCTGCCATACCCGATGTCGATAGTTTACCCATAAAGGACTTGATGACCAAAGCCGACGCCCTTATGGACAGCCACTTCAAGACCTCCATCAACACCTCCACCCCTGACGACGAGGATGCCTATTCAACGTCAACCGAAGCTGACATGAATGTCGTAGGACATACACGCCTACCCCGTGACGTGCTGAAGCGGCGACAAAGCCGCGCACCACCCACTAATCGCTCGCGCCCCAACGAACGACTTCTACAGCCACTTACTACCTCCCATCTGCCGCAGTTTTGCTACTACCACTTCAGATTCGGGGCAATCGCGAAGAAATGTGCCAAGGATTGTCAGTGGCCAAAAAACGTGTAAGTAAGCCATCGCTTGTGGCGGTGGCCTCCCATGTTTCTAATCTTTTCTTTTTACAGGATGCAGGAACGGGCGTGCGATTTTTGGTAGACACGGGTGCTTGTCGTTCTCTTTTGCCAAGGAAACTCTTCAAGGCACGACGTAGTCTGTCTACATCTGCCGACGTCTGCTTAGTAGCTGCCAAGGGATCTGCGATACCCACCTACGGTTATGAGAACCTCACATTATCGTTTGGAAACGGTAAATTCAATTGGAAGTTTCTTGTTGCTGAGGTCACAATGCCAATCCTCGGTGCGGATTTCCTCTCTCATTTCCACCTTCTGGTCGATGTCGCCCACCGACGATTGGTCAACGCAGACTCGTACTTGTCGAAACCTCTTCAACCCGCCCCCTCTAACCTCGCTCTCCACATCAGCGCACCCACGGATGCCTACGCCCACCTCCTCACGTCGTACCCGGAAGTTTTCCGTCCAGAACTTCGTCAAACGCCCACGGTTCCTGCCAAGCACGGTATTTATCACCATATCAAGACGACGGGACCCACAGTCTTCGCAAAATTCAGACGTCTGGCACCGGAACGATTGGCAGCCGCCAAACAGACGTTCGCCGAAATGGAGAAAATGGGCCTTTGCCAAAAGGCCTCCAGCCCATGGTCGTCGCCCTTACACATCGTTCTGAAGAAAGACGGGTCCCTCCGTCCGTGCGGGGATTACAGGCGCCTGAACATGCAAACAGAACCGGATCACTACCCCCTCCCAAACATTGCCGACGTGACCTCCTACCTGCACAAAGCAAAGGTTTTCTCTACGCTCGACCTCCTGAAGGGGTATTATCAGGTGCCTATGAATCCAGAAGACATCCCCAAGACCGCCATCACCACTCCGTTTGGTACATGCACCTTCAATTACTCCTGTTTTGGCCTTCGTAATGCTGGGGCAACGTTTCAACGTCTCATGGATGGCATCTTAGGGGACCTCCCTTTCTGTGTATGTTATGTGGACGACATACTTGTGTTCTCCTCCTCAAAAGAGGAACACCTCCGTCACCTGCGCATCGTGCTCGACCGCCTGCAACAAAACGGCCTTGTAGTCCGGTACGACAAGTGTACCTTTGGCGCCAACGAAGTATCGTTCTTAGGGCACCGCATCACTCCTGAAGGTGTCCACCCCCTCCCTGAGAAGGTAGCAGCCGTTCAGAACTTCCCCGTGCCCTCGACCGTCAAAGCTCTGCAGGAATTCTTGGGCATGATCAACTATTATCACCGTTTTCTGCCAGCCATTGCCGCCACTCTTGCTCCCCTCTACGCCTCCCTTAAGGGCAAGCCGAAGGACCTGAAGTGGGGTCCCCTTCAAGAAGCAGCCTTCTGCAATGCAAAGAAGGCCCTATCAACTACTGCGGCTCTCAATTTTCCTATCCCACACGCCCCTCTCCTTCTCTCCACCGATGCCAGCAACGTCGCTATTGGTGCAGTACTCGAGCAGGTGGTAAAAGGCTCGCCCCGCCCATTGGCCTTCTTCAGCAGAAAACTGTCCAAGGCGGAATCGGGTTATTCTACCTTCGATCGAGAATTGCTGGCGGTGCACTTGGCTGTCCGTCACTTTCGCCATTTCTTAGAAGTTACGCCCTTCGTCATTCGCACAGACCACATGCCTCTGGTGCACGCCTTCACTCAACAGTCTGACGCCTGGTCCGCCCGTCAACGCTGACATCTCTCCGCCGTGGCTGAATACAATTGCACCCTCCCTGGGAAAATGAATCCCGTTGCCGATGCCCTGACGTTCAACTGGGATTGGATTACAACGCCCTGGATGAAGCCCAACGACAGGATCCAGAGTATCAAGCTTGTAGGACATCCTGCACGTCCCTCCGTTGGGAAGACTTTCCCCTTGAAGACTCCAACACCACCCTCCTCTGTGACGTCAGTACTGGTAGACCGCGACCTTGGATTCCTGCTCCCATGCGCCGACAGGTGTTTGATTTCATTCATGGCCTTTCACATCCCTCGTGCCGTTCTACTGCACAGCTGCTGAAGGCAAAGTTCATTTGGCACGGCATTTTAAGGATGCTAAGGATTGGGTCCGCGCCTGTACTTCTTGCCAAACTTCCAAAGTACATCGACACACGGATTCAGGAGTGGGCACCTTTCCTCAACCTCAGCGTCGTTTCGCACACATTCACGTCGACGTTGTAGGCCCCCTACCCACATCACAAGGACATCGTTACCTGTTTACCGTCATCGACCGCTCCACTCGTTGGCCTGAAGCCATTCCCATGGAAACTGCAATGTTCGCCTCATGTACATCTGCCTTACTCTCTGGATGGATTTCAAGATTCGGTATCCCTGAGCATATTACTTCTGACAGGGAAACCACTTTCACCTCTCAATTGTGGACGTCATTAGCGAATCTCCTGGGCATCACCCTACATCAGACAACGGCCTACAACCCCGCTGCCAATGGAATGGTTGAACGTTTTCATCGCACCCTCAAAGCAGCTTTGATGTCCCGCTGCAAGGATTGCAACTGGTTTACTCAGCTTTCCTGAGTCCTCCTGGGACTAAGGACCACTCCTAAAGATGCCCTCGACGTCTTGGCAGCTGAAATGGTGTATGGCGACCCGTTGGTCGTCCCTGCCGAATTTTTTCCTTCTACAACCTCCTCCGACGATCATCAGTGCATACGTCACGTCGTGGGAAAATTTACTTCGTGCCGCCAGACTTACAAGCCCCCAGCGAAGCATCACATACCAACGGACTTGCACTCTGCAACGCACGTCTTCCTGCGCAACGACACCAGCAAGCCACCACTAACGCCCCCTTACACGGGCCCTTTCCTTGTGATCCGACGCAGTCCGAAAGCATTCCTCCTAAACATTCGGGGCAAAGAAGACTGGGTCTGCATTGATCGTCTAAAACCTGCTTATCTTCTGCCAGATGACCCGCCTACAGTTCGCCTCTCTAGATCAGGGCACCCTATTTAACATGTACAGTATGTCATTTTTAGGGGGGGAGCCATGTACCAACCATGTTTCACACAATTGTACATAATTCCTTATGTGTATATTATGCTTGTATCTTCGCTCTTCCCTCGCACTAAAACGAACATGAAAATTCATGTCTGGTCTTTCCTCTGTAATATTGTCTGTCTTGTGAACTTGTTATGTCCTGTTGCCTATAGATTTTGTATATAAGGAGATAGTTCTACAATAATATAACTCAGTCGTTTCCAACCTGCCTTTGAGTTCACAACCTTACTCGGCGCCGTCACAGTCTCCACTCTTCTGTCGCACGATTGAAGGGGAATTTTAACACGCCATTGATTTCATATTTTTTTATTTTTTAGAGTAAATATTTTATTTACTCATTTTGTTTTTGAATTACGAGTTCTTTATTAGCGCAATTTTTTCTTTGCTTTATTATTATTATTATTATTATTATTATTATTATTATTATTATTATTATTATTATTATTACTTTCTAAGCTACAACCCTAGTTGGAAAAGCAGGACGCTACAAGCCCAGGGGCTGCAACTGGGAAAATAGCCCAGTGAGGAAAGGAAACAGGGAAAAATAAGATATTATAAAAGTAACATTAAAATAAATATCTCCTATAGAAGCTATAAGAGCTTTAACAAAACAAGAGCAAGAGAAATAAGATAGAATAGTGTGCACGAGTGTACCGTCAAGCAAGAGAACTCTAACCCAAGACAGTGAAAGACCATGGTACAGAGGCCATGGCACTACCCAAGACTAGAGAACAATAGTTTGATTTTGGAGTGTCCTTCTCCTAGAAAAGCTGCTAGAAATTGCTCATTTAAATGTATTCACGGCTTCTCGTTTGTTCTATGAAGAGCATGCCCAAGCCATCTCCATCTATCCCTCTCCATGATCTCATCCACATATGGCACTCGATTAATCTCTCTTATAGTTTCATTTCTAATCCTGTCTTGCCATTCCACTCCCAATATTCTTCTGAGGACTTGATTCTCAAATCAACAAAATCTGTTGGATATCGTTACGTTGTCATACCACGAGTCATGTCTATACAGTAACACCGATCTCACTAAACTGACATACAGCCTGATTCCTATATGTAATTTTAGGCGATTTGATTTCTGATGTTTACTTATCTCAGCCAAAGTATGATTTTCTTTTTCAATCTTCCATTAAACTCATATATATATATATATATATATATATATATATATATATATATATATATATATATATATATATATATAGAGAGAGAGAGAGAGAGAGAGAGAGAGAGATAGATAGATAGATAGATACATACATACATACATACATACATACATACATATACATATAACAAAAAGAAAAGATGATAACAACATCATCCACAACAAAAAATATATTTGAAGATTATATCAATTCCACAATATTCATTTATTTTGTTCTACCATTCAATAAATTGGTTACAGGCCTCCAGTGATCTTGTATATTTCAGACAAAACTTCTTGAAATGGGAAATGGCTTCTTCCTGACTAGGGAAGTTACCATTTATGTGAGTTCAAGACTTCGCCGTCATTTAATACAACAACCTGGAGATGTTTTGGTATAAGTATTTTGATGATTACATAACATTTTTGTTGATTACCAAACAGTATTTTTATCTCCTCTATATGATAAAGAGTAAGTGTCGGTATATATATATATATATATATATATATATATATATATATATATAGATAGATAGATAGATACGTATACACATATATGTAATATATATATTATATATGTATATATATGTATTATATATGTATATATATATATATATATATATATATATATATATATATATATATATATATATATATATATGTATATATATATATATATATATATATATATATATATATATATATATATATATATCACTTCTTTCTTTCTTTCCGGTCACGCTGAGTGACATTGCCAGGCGCATAACTGTACGGTTTCTCCCTGCCCCTCTGGTAGGGGGGAGAGTGAGTAGTCATATCATGGTGAGAAGGGGTGGGGGATACTCCGAGTGGTACGCTCGGAAACCAGTTAGGAAAGGGGGAGGGGATGGGAATGGTATAATCTGTGTGTATACTTGTGTGTGCATATCTATTTTGGTATATAGCCGTAATTTTTGACGGGTTACTTACACTAGTATTAGCATAATTAGCCTAGAGGTACATTGTGAATATTGATACAATAAATCGATTATGCTGGGTATGGTCAGATGCTTTTCACAGTATCTGTTTGTGAATTTATAATTTGTTTACACGCTTCACAAAGTGTATTGCTGTTAGTAGCACTACTTCAAGGTCTTTGCAGCGTCTTATCAGCCCCTAGCTGCACCCACTTTCTAGCCTTCTACTCTATCACCGTTCCTACTTCCATCTTCCACTATATTAGGTTAGAGTTTTCTTGCTTGAGCGTACACTCGGGCACACTGTTCTATCTTGTTTGTCTTCCTCTTTTTATTTTGAAGATTTTATCCTCAAGTTTTTCCTTATTTCCTTTCCTCACTGGGCTTTTTTCCCTGTTGGAGCCTCTGGCTCATAGTATCCTGCTTTTCCAACTTTGGTTGTGGCTTAGCTAATAATAATAATAATAATAATGATAATAATAATAATAACTTTTTCTTCATATTGCAAAATTGGGTGGTGAATAACCCCCAAGGCTTTATTGTTTGGTAGACGTCTTCTCCTGAATTGTTCAGTCCTTCTCCTACAGTTTGTATTTCTCATTCAATTCTTTCCTTATCTTGCCTTTTTTCATTTTGTTTTCTGTCATCTCTTCAAGATAACTCATGTTAGCCCTCATCTCTGCTATTTGGTTTTCCAATCTCCTTTTTTGGGATTACACTTCTGGATGGGGCGCCGAATGGCCTCCCAAGCCCCAAGTGCTGTGCCATCTGGCCAAAGTGATTAAATCCTTAAATATAAATAGATTTTGATTATACTTCTTTAAAAGGAGTTCTACCTTTTCTGGTCTTAACTTCTTCAGGCTTCTGGTTTTAAAATCTTATCAGGAAAGATCTATATGGCTAATTGACAACACATATCTGTTGGTTATCCCATGGCCTTTTGAACCTTTTATAAATAGACAAGTAAATTAAATGTTGAAATTACCATTAAATACCCACATTAAAATGATTTCCTAGACCCTATGAAAAAGTGTCTGGTGTCTAACAGAGATTACGACTCGTTAGTTTCTTTTAGTCGCTGCAATCTCACCATCATTGTGAGCTAAGGTTGGATGTTTGTGGGAGCCTATAGGTCTATCTATTGAGTCACCAGCAGCCATTGCCTGGCCCTCCTTGGTCCTAGCTTGTGTGGAGAGGGGGCTTGGGCGCTGATCATATGTATATATGGTCAGTCTCTAGGGCATTGTGCTGCTTGCTAGGGCAATGTCAATGTCCCTAGCCTCTGCCATTCATGAGCAGCGGCCTTTAAACCTACTGTTCTACTGTTGCATTTGATGTTATGCTTTATTTTCTCTTTAATATTTGAACGCAATTAGATGTTTCTGTCCTAATATTTATAAAATATTTTGTTAAGGAAACTTTCACCTTCGTTTTTGGTAGTTAGTGCGTGTTACTTGTGTTGCATAACTTCGTCATCTACATTTTTGGTCAGTCTTTCAATAGATATGAAACTAGGCTGTTATCTTTCTTCTGGTAATAATAATAATAATAATAATAATAACAAGTGAGCAAGTCCTGAACGCGGACATGGTCCTCGTAGAGGACATACCTCCGCCAAGGTGACCTAGAGCGCCATATGTCCTAGAATCATGAATTGATGTGACTTTGACCTTCACATGACCTTGACCTTCACGTGACCTTCAAGTGACCTTGACCTTCACGTGACCTTGACCTTCACATGACCTTGGCTTCAAGTGACCTTGATCTTCAAATGTACTTGACCTTCACGTGACCTTGACCTTCAGGTGACCTTGACCTTCACGTGACCTTGACCTTCACGTGACCTTGACCTTCAAGTGACCTGCTTGACTTTTGACCTTCAAGTGATCTTTGTTCATTTGCCACTGATACTTAATATGACATTGATATAATGCACCAATATGACCTTGACCTTTGACCTTTATAAATTTGAACATCACCCATGGGTTGCGCCTGGACTAGGACTTCCCTGTTGGCTTATGCAAAAGTCAGTGCTTTATTTCTGTCTCTTGATATGGCCACTTATGTCATAGTGACACCAGTGACCCCTGTGACCTTGACCTTGGGGTGACCTTGACCAAAATTTAATCAGTTCTTCCATACACATTGGGGAACTACTTGGCCAAGTTTGAAGTGATTCCGTGTAGAAATGTGGCCTCTACGTTGTCCACAGACAGACAGACAAACAGAGAAACAAACAAACAAACAAACAAACCGAACCGAAAACATAACCTCCTGGCGGAGGTAATAATAATAATAATAATAATAATAATAATAATCATTATTGTTATGTAATTTATTCTAGTTGTGAAGGCTAACTATCGCAAGTTCAAAACTAAGGATGATTTTAGATAAGGCCCCACGGATTTACAATATTATATTGTGTAACACGGATAAAAGATAAAGGTTAATATTAAGTTTATCCGTAACGAGCATATAAAAACTCCCTTATTCCTTGTCTATAGATAATTAGTTCACCAGACTTAAGGACGAGCCCATTTGCTCCGCCCAATTGATGTCCACAGCCTTAGGGAGGTCACGTGGATTGGCCCCCATCAATTTTCTGGATTCGCTAATCATCTTAGGCAGTGATTCTCTCTCTCTCTCTCTCTCTCTCTCTCTCTCTCTCTCTCTCTCTCTCTCTCTCTCTCTCCGATGATTATATTTGCTTACGATCTCTCTCGTTGAAGGATCGTAATTGAATATCTTAATGTTAAAAGCCAAGGTCATTAGTACATAGCGTTGAAGTTTAACTTGAGATTACAAAATGTTTTTGAAGGTGACATGCAAATGCTTGCAGATACACGCACGTGCGTGCACATACACCAATATATATATATATATATATATATATATATATATATATATATATATATATATATATATATATATATATATATATATATATACACAAACGTGTTCAATCTGAATATATATGATATATCCCTCTATATATATATATATATATATATATATATATATATATATATATATATATATATATATATATATATATATATATATATATATATATATATATATATATATGTATAATATATACATATTTATATGTATATATATATATATATATATATATAATTATGAATAATTTATTCCAGTGTTCACTTCCAGTAAATTCTTCGGCAAGTTTTTCTTTCTTGAGTGAATTTCTCATCTAGTTCCGCTTTTTATTAATTATTAATTATTCCCATTAATCTTTGCGCATTTTTTGATAAATTTTCTTCAACTTCTCCATCGAATTTTACCTTTATATATTCTCATTTTAAGTTGTGTCTATCTGTACTTTTACTAGAGTGATGTAATCTCTCTCTCTCTCTCTCTCTCTCTCTCTCTCTCTCTCTCTCTCTCTCTCTCTCTCTCTCTCTCTCATTTTCCTATTTTAAAAATCGTGAAACTGGTAACAATTTTCAGCTTAGTCTTGTGTAACATTCAGTCTTTTGAAAGTATAAGTTGCTTTGGTACGGTTTAAATGAACCTTAATTGAGAGAGAGAGAGAGAGAGAGAGAGAGAGAGAGAGAGAGAGAGAGAGAGAGAGAGAGGAGAGAGAGAGAGGAGAGAGAGAGAGAGAGAGTCTTTGTTGAAACGTTTTAGGATACCATATATATGAAATAGAAAACGAGCAATTTAAAGATTTTTAAAGAGAACGAAGCAGCAAGTTGTGATGAAATGTGTAACTATTTTAACCTAACATAGCTGAAACAATAAAAATCGTAATTGTTTAAAGTTTTAATGAAATCGTTAGTGATGGAATAATATGTAGTATGATGCGATGTATTTTATGTGCATAACGGTAGAGATGAAATGGAATATATACCGAATTATTCAGATAGAAAGTTGATACGAATTAAGAAATATATTTATATATACATTGTAGGTCCTTTGATTGGTCAGACAGTATTATTTTGGGTCGTTCTCTCTGGTTACGGTTCATTTTTCCATTGCTTATACATACACCTAATAATTTGGCCTATTCTTTCCACATTGTTCTCTGTCCTCATACACCTGACAACACCGAGCTTACGGTTAACTACTGCACTGTAATTGTTCAGTGGCTACTTTCCTCATGCTAAAGGTAGAAGAGACTCTTTAGGTATGGTAAGCAGCTCTTCTAGGAGAAGGATACTCCAAACTCTAACCATTGTTCTCTAGTCTTGGGTAGTGCCTTAGCCTCTGTACCATGGTCTTCCACTGTCTTGGAGTAGAGTTCTCTTGCTTGAGGGTATACTCGGGTACCATTCTACCTTATTTTTCTTATTATTTTGTTAACGTTTTGACAGTTTATTTAGGAAATATTTATTTTAATGTACATACTGTTCTTAAAATACTTTGTTTAAATTGTTAATTATTTCTTTTATTTCCTTTCCTCACTGGGCTATTTTCCCTATTGGAACCCTTGGGCTTATAGCATCCTGCTTCTCCAACTAGGGTTGTAGCTTAGCAAGTAATAATGTATATATATGTATATATATACATACATATATATATATATATATATATATATATATATATATATATATATATATATGTATGTGTGTGTGTGTGTGTGTGTGTGTGTGTGTGTTTGTTGTTTGTGTGCTTACTTATATTTGTATCCCGTTCCTTTAGTCAATATGTGAAATTAACATGCAGATTTAAGTACATACAGAAATATGTAATATATATATACAGTATATATATATGTATATATATATATATATATATATATATATATAATAATAATAATAATAATAATAATAATAATAATAATAATAATAATAATAATAATAATAATAATAAGTGTGTATATGTATTTATACACCCATCTCTCGTCGACCGCATTAATTTTATATTCCTGTTATTTGATATTTCGGTGCAACTATATACTACCTTTGAAGGTTGAATAATTTGTATGTGTGTATAATAAAAGATCTAAATGATAAAGTAAAACTTAACCGGAAAAAAGATATAATAACTGAATTACGAGAAATTGATTATTTTGGTACCATGCAACACTACGAACAATTACTTATTTATAAATGACCGTTATTCACGCCAGTCATTCGTTATTATTATAATTATTATTACTTGCTAAGCTACATCCCGGGTTGGAAAAGCAAGATGCTATAAGGCCAGGGGCTCCAATAGGGAATATAGACCAGTGAGGAAAGGAAATAAGAGAAGCAATTAACAACTAAAATAAAATATCATAAGAACAGTAACAATATTATAATAAACATTTTATATATAAATTTTGAAATTATAAATTATCGACAGTAAAGCATATTACCGTGTATTTGTTTTATAAATTATTTAAGTTTATGGTTTGCATTTATGACCTTGGGTTGAAAAAATTTATAATCTCCACTTATACCTAATTAGGATTAACTTACGTAATACAAATAATGTAAAATGTTTAAAGGTTTAAAGGCCGCTCATGAATGGCCGAAGCAAGGGACAGTGACATTGCCATATCGAGCAGGACAGTGCCCTACAGACTAACCATATATACATATGATCAGCGCCCAAACCCCCTCTCCACCCAAGCTAGGACTAAAGAGGGCCAGGCAGTGGCTACTGACGACTCAGCAGATAGACCTACAGGCTCCCCCAAAGCCCACATCCTTAACTTACAAGGGTGGTGAGGTTGCAGCGAACAAAGATACTCGAACCCCTGTCCGGCGTTCACCAATCAGGGATATTACCATGTCGGCCACTAATGATTTATTGATTTCATGCAAAATTTATTTACGTTATTTATGCACTTGAACTCGTAATATCCGGAACTGTTTTATTCGGAAAGAATATACAAACTATTAATTAAGGTGTAATTAGCTACCGAATGATTGAAATTGACGATAACCTCATAAGTTATTGATAAACTCCCTGTCACGCCCAACCCGTTGATATATGCAGCATTATCGATAAATGACTTTATTTATTCGTTACCATCCAACGAATTTTTCTAGTTCGTGTTACTCAGAAAACAATCCGTAAAGGAATTATAAAAGTTTATAAAAATATAAGATTTGTCAATAAGTAACTATAAACAACAATTTAATAAAATATGTGGTGTGGGTATTTATAATGTATCTTAATATATTCAAAATTATTTACTTAGATTTTTCGACCAGGTTCGAATAGTGAACAGCTGTGACCAAATATATGCCTAAACTGAAATACCTTTTCCTGGGACAGAAATGAATGGTATTAATTGGTGACACAATATTTGGGGGCTAAGTACATTTAGAGGCCCTTTGCGTCAATAGGCATTGGGGGAGATGATGATGATGATGATGATGATGATGATGATGATGATGTTGAAGTACTTTTAATCGTAAGGCCCTTGATTTCAAATTCAAACAGTTGGGAGTTAGTGGATTATTTCTTAGCATAATTTTATTGACCTTTATTCCTGTATCGTATATAAGTGTTTGGTAGACTTAGAGGAAATGCTGAATTGATTAAAGAGTTTCTTTTGAATCGAAACAAGAGATACAATTGGCTTTAAATCTCTAATATAGATTTTACTGTTGAAAGATTCCAGGAAGTTGTAGTAAGGATTCGGCTAAAGTGAATTTAATAGAAAAGGAAGTTAATGATTTATTTTTGGAAGATAAATTCAAGATTTGAGTAATCTTGATATAATTATTGATATTCTGTGTATAGATATTTGAATAGATATCAATAACACATGCTCTCTTTTATAATTGCTTTGGATTTTGCATGCACGCGTACACATTGAAGTCAGAAGTTGATTATTTACCTTGAAGGCACAGGATTTACTTCTCTATAAATGTTAACAACTGGAAGAGAAGCCTCTTTTAGGGCTACTTTTTCCTGAGCAATAATAACGTGTGTGTATGTGTATATATATATATATATATATATATATATATA
>NC_090734.1:16177140-16202140 GCF_036898095.1 Palaemon carinicauda
ATTCTTAGCTCATAAGAATGGTGAGGTAGTAACGACCAAAGAAACTAACGATTTTGAGCGGGCTCGAACCCCAGTCTGGCGTTCACCATTCAGGGACGTTACCACATCGGCCACCACATATGTAATCGAAAAGAATACTCTACTCAATTTTTTTTTTAATGAGGCCCATTTGCACGAATCCCAGGGATGCCCTTTTAGCTTCGAAAAGATTTCTACTACCTTATTGGTTGGACAAAATAATTCTGGCTAATGAGCTAGTAGGAAACCTTTCCGAGCTAAAAGGGCATACCTGCGAGTCAGTACAAATGCGCCGCATAATTAAAAAAAAAAAAAAAATGATTATAGATGTTGCGAGCCAGTTTTGAATTATGAAGAGGGATAATGTGATCTTTGGTAATAGAGAGAAGAGAGTCCATCATATCAAGTTATGAAAAAGTCAAGATCCACAAATGATGGAAGTTTCCAAACTGGGAAAGGAATGGAACCGATTGACGACCGATTTCTTAGTTTCCACTCGACTTCCGACCAAGTAGAAAATATCTATGCCTAAATTAATATCAATGGTTTTTTTATTCTTTTTTTTTTCTTTTTTTAATCAGTTAATTTAGGTCACTAGAATAGAAGTCGTGTTTGCTTTAAATGTATAGTGCCTTAAAAGTGACAATTTCGTGTTTTATCTTTAATGAAAAGTTATAAATTAAGTAATTGTCTTTGCGAAGAATGATTTTAAATATATTTTTATTATATTTTATATAAGGTTTATATTTCGAATCTTTTAGTGGCGAAATGGACTACCATTCCTTTCAAAACAAGAGCTTTGGTAACATTCGGTGTGTGAATAACAATGGTAACGAATTGTAAATATTGGTCATAGTTCAGATAAGCGTATTAATATACATATACAAATGTTTGTCGTTTCTAGTCCACTACAGGACAAGAGCCTTAGACATGTTCTGATTCATGTCTGGGGTTTGGCCATTTTCATCGCCACGCTGGCCAGTGCGAATTGGTCATTATTATTATTATTACTTGCTAAACTACAACCCTAGTTGGAAAAGCAGGATGCTATAAGCCCAGGGTCTCCAACATGGAAAATAGCGCAGTGAGGAAAGGAAAAAAGGAAAATAAAATGTTTTAAGAAGAGTAACAACATTAAAATAAATATCTCCTATATGAACTATAATAACTTTAACAAAACAAGAGGAAGAAAAGTAAGATAGAAGAGCGTACTTGAGTGTACCCTCAAGCAAGAGAACATTAACCCAAGACAGTGGAAGACCAAGGTACAGAGGCTATGACACTACCCAAGACTAGAGAATCAATGGTTTGATTTCGGAGTGTCCTTCTCCTAGAAGAGCTGCTTACCATACCTAAAGAGTCTATTCTACCCTTACTCAGGGGAAAGTGGCCACTGAACAATTACATTGCAGTAACCCCTTGAGTGAAGAAGAATTGTTTGGTAATCTGTGTTGTCGGGTTTATGAGGACAGAGGAGAATATATAAAGAATAGGCAAGGCTATTCAGTGTGTGTGTAGGCAAAGGGAAAATGAACCGTAACCGGAGAGAAGTATCCAATGTAGTACTGTCTGGCCAGTCAAAAGACCCCATAACTTTCTAGCGGTAGTATCTCAACGGGTGGCTGGTGCCCTGGCCAACCTACTACTTGCTGATCCTAAACGCATACGCTTTCACCACGTTTACTAGATCCTTAGACCTTAAGCAAGTTACAACTCAAAGTGCAAGGGAAAGAATAATGATTGAATTAACACTAAGAAACAGAAAAAAAAGGTAACATGAATATGAGGGCAAACTAAAGTAGAGGATATTCTAACAACATGCAGGAAAAAGAAATTGACGTGAAGAATAACAGAATGGGTTCTTAGAGGTTGCAAAAGTGCCATGGAATCGAAGAGAAGACGATGGATTGACGAGCTAAGAAAATTTGAGGGTATAGACGGGCATAGAAAGACTATAAACAGACGCGATTGGTCTTTCAGTGGACTATCAACGGCGGAGGATTATATATATTTATATATATATATATATATATATATATATATATATATATATATATATATATGTGTGTGTGTGTGTGTGTGTGTGTATATATATATATAAATATATATATATATATATATATATATATATATATATATATATATATATATGTGTGTGTGTATATATATATATATATATATATATATATATATATATATATATATATATATATATATATATATATATATATACAAATAGCTCCGAAAGGTTGAAGAAAAGATTAAGGTTAATAATTTTGTCTTATTGGGAGTCCCATGATATCACCAGTGAGACGAAAGTATTAACTCCCATAATGTCTTTTCACATTATTTTTTGGCCATAATATAGTAATATGTTCATATATATATATATACAGTGTATATATATATATATATATATATATATATATATATATATATATATATATATATATATATACAGTGTATATATATATACAGTATATATATATATATATATATATATATATATATATATATATACAGTGTATATATATATATATATATATATATATATATATATATATATACACTGTATATATATATATATATATATATATATATATATATATATATATATATATATATATATATATATATATAACTTCAGTTTTGGGTGGAATCATAGGTAATCATCAGAAATTACTGTTTTACTGTATTTCTGATCAGTGTAATTTCGATTAAGTCAAGAAAATAGATAAGAAATGAACTGTGACCAAAGTGACGTTTTCCCTTCTTATATATACAGTATATATATATATATATATATATATATATATATGTGTGTGTGTGTGTGTGTGTGTTTGTGTATTTATACATATATATATTATTATTATTATTATTATTATTACTTGCTAAGCTACAACCCTACTTGGAAAAGCAGGATGCTAAAAGCCCAAGGAGTGCAACAAGGAGAATAGTCCAGTGAGGAAAGGAAATAAACTACAAGAGATGTTTAAGAATAATAACATTAAAATAAATCTTTCATATATAAATTATGAAAACTTCAAAACAACAACAGTAAGAGAAATACGATAGAATAGTGTGCTACCAAGCAAGAGAATTCTACCCCAAGACAGTAGGTAGATAATGGTACAGAGGCTACGGAACTACCTAAGACTAGAGAACAATGGTTTGATTTTGGATTGTCCTCCTAGAAGAGCTGCTTTCTATAACTAAAGAGTCTCTTCTACCCTTACCAAGAGGAAAGTAGCCACTGAACAAATACAGTGCAGTAATTAATCCCTTCGGCGAAGAAGAATTGTTTGGTAATCTCAGTGTTGTCACCTATATGAGGACAGAGGAGAATGTGGAGAGAATAGGCCAGACTATTCAGTGTATATATAGGAAAAGGAAAATATGAGCGGTAAACAGAGAGAAGGATCTAATGTAGTACTATCTGGCCAGTGAAAGGACCCAATAACTGTGTGTGTGTATGTATATATATATATATATATATATATATATATATATATATTATATATATATATATATATATATATTATATATATATATATATATATATAATATATATATATATATATATATATATATATATATATATATATATATATATAATATATATATATATATATATATGTATATATATATATATATATATATATATATATATATATATATATATATATATATATATATATGGGCGTTCTATTTTATTATAGGATTTATTTTCTTGCGTCTCATAGAATAAGCTGACTATTTTGATGTCTCTTTTTACACCTATGAATTGAGAAAAAGTCTTTGAAGAAAAATTCTTTATTTTTCTTGTTTTGTTTACTACAAATATATTGAAATAAAATAGCCGCAGAATACTATTATACTAAAATTTATTTTAGTTCTTTTTTCACTTATAAATTTAAATGATTTATTGCTTTCCCATATTGGGCTGGGGAAGTAATAACAACTGTAATATGGCGAAGACTTTATACATGACAATATTTAGTTTCATAAATAATTCATTTTGATGTAAATTATAATTCATCAGAGGGAAAATTGTCCTTTTGTATCTGTCGGATAACGTGCAAAATTATACCTTTAGAAATTACTTATATATCGCAAGCGTCCATTACTGGTTTGCATGACAACATTTGGGTGTATACATCCAAGGAGTCTGCAAAAAAATATATTGGTACATTAATACTTCCACATAAGTTTATGTATATTCGTGGCTTAATACGAATGTTGTTTTTATTTTTGAAATATATTTACAAGATTTAGTATTAACAATTGGGCATATTAACAATACTTCCACATAAGTTTATGTATATTCATGGCATGATACGAATGCTGTTTTTATTTTTGAAATATTTTTTACCAGATTTATCATTAACAATTGGTCATATTAACAATATTTCTGCTTAAGTTTATGTACATTCGTGGCTTAATATGAATGCTATTTTTATTTTTAAAATATATTTACCAGATTTATCATTAACAATGGGTCATATTAACAATACTTCAACATAAGTTTATGTATATTCATGGCATGATACGAATGCTGTTTTTATTTTTGAAATATATTTACCAGATTTATCATTAACAACTGGTCACAGCCAATATATTCTACCACCATTTTAAAACTCAGTTAATCAAGTTTAGTTTCAGCCAAACATTGAAAACTGAACAAAAACAACAATCCAGACATCTGACCCAATTGCTCTTTTTTGCCAATGAATTGTTAATGTATAACATAGTCATGCAACCTGTCATTGTGAGGTAATTATTTTTTGTCTTCATAAATCATGGTGAGGATTAGCATCGGTCTGATAATGTCACTGTACGTGTATCAACTTTCATTATTGTGAAAGCATTGTGGAAGTATATTAAGATTTTTTTTTATTTTGGAACCATTGTTGGAAAATATAAAAGGTTTTATTTTTGCGTAATGGCTCCATTTACATAATAGAATAACGATAAGATAAGACGTGGCTGATTCTCTCTCTCTCTCTCTCTCTCTCTCTCTCTCTCTCTCTCTCTCTCTCTCTCTCTCTCTCTCTCACACAATACAATTTTCTCTTGATATAAACGAACCCGAATGAAAATTACTTGATAATGGAATAGGAATAAGATAAGACGTGATATGTTGCTGATACACACACACACACACACACACTCTCTCTCTCTCTCTCTCTCTCTCTCTCTCTCTCTCTCTCTCTCTCTCTCTCTCTCTCTCTCACACGTTTTCCCCCTAGACTTAAACGAAACTAAAGGATTTATACAAACAAAATCACAGCTTCGAAATATGTCTCAGACGAAAACTACTGGAATTTTAGAGGGAAACGAGTGGAGTTTTAGACGAAAACTACTGGAATTTTAGAGGGAAACGAGTGGAGTTTTAGACGAAAACTACTGGAATTATAGGCGAAAACGAGTGGAGTTTTAGACGAAAACTTCTGGAATTTCAGACGAAAACTACTGTAAATTTAGATGAAAACTACTGGAATTTTAGACGAAAATTACTGGAAATTTAGACGAAAACTACTGGAATTTTAGACGAAAACTACTGTAAATTTAGATGAAAACTACTGGAATTTTACATGAAAATTATTGGAATTTTAGACGAAAATTACTGGAATTTTAGACGAAAATTATTGGAATTTTAGACGAAAATTAATGTAATTTTCCTCTTTCCAGCGAAAGCGAAATCCAGCAATTGCAAAATGCCCACGACACCGACGAGGAGGAGGAAGAGGAGAACGTGACATTTCATTCTCTGCTCAGAAAGTTCGTGGATTCCACAACGCTCCACGGCATTGGACGAATATTCGCGTGAGTATTTTACATGATATTTTGTGTGAAAAATGAAAAACCTATTAATCATTTACCCTCTACATTAAGGAAAATGAATGAATGAATGCTTAATCGGTTTTAATTATCCGGTTTGAGTAACCCTTCTCATATAAATTTATTTATATTTGCTAATATTTTTTTACATTTGTTGAAAAGTTTCAGCCTTAATTTTCCGTTTTGTAAGTATCCTTTGCAAATAAAAAGTTTTATCCATACGATATGCTAAATTAGGAAAGGTTCGTTATGGGCGGTACTTGGATAGGTGACCGTCAAAAACCTGGTCATCATCTGCAAAGGCACCCAGACCGAGACCGTGAGTTTAAGCTGTTTACTGGGGTGGCCATTGCTGTGGTTCAGGGTTGCCAGGTTGGCCTCTTTAAGCCCAAAACCTCGAATTTGGCTTTTTTTTTTTTTATTGGTTGGCCTTTAGTAATATCATGAAAACAGGTTGGCCTTAAATGCTATATTTTCAGCCATTTTTTTTACTAATGAGTTGGCCTTTTAAAGCTTCTGTTGATTAGAAGTTGGCCTTTTCTAACTTAGAAAACCTGGCAACCCTGCAACAGGGACATCACGGTGAGGTGGTCTTGCCCGTCTGACATTCTGGTGAGCATCTAAAGTGATCAGACACCTTTACCTTTTACCTTTTAACAGGAGCCCGTCGAAATCCCGTAGTATCGTGTGGGTGACCTTCTGCCTGGCCTTGGTGATTTGGGCGGCCAAACAGTGCTACGAAATCGTCATTGATTATAACGCTCACCCAATACAGATCACAAGAGCTGTAAGTTATAAGTTTGATATTTAATATTTAATAGTACCTTAATCGATTGTTGCATATCATTAGAATATTATTATTATTATTATTATTATTATTACTTGCTAAGCTACAAACCTCTTTGGAAAAGCAGGATACTATAAGCCCAGGGGCTCCAACAGGGAAAATAGCCCTGTGAGGAAGGGAAACATGGAAATATAAAATATTTCAAGAACAGTAATAAGATTAGAATATAAAATATAAACTATAAAATTTTTAACAAAATAAGAGGAATATAAATTAGATAGAGGTGTGCCCGAATGTACCCACAAGCAAGAGAACTCTAACCCAAGACAGTTGAAGACCATGGTACAGAGGCTATGGCACTACCCAAGACTAGAGAACAATGGTTTGATCTTGGAGTGTCCTTCTCCTAGAAGAGCTGCTTACCATACCTAAAGACTCTCTTCTACCCTTACCAAGAGAAAAGTAGCATCCTTCTCCTTGTCTCGCCATTTAATTCTCTGCCATCCTCTCAATCTTTTTCCCCCTTTCTCTCATAGTACTCATCTTTTCTCAGACTGCCGAGGACAGCGTAGCCGAATTCCCAGCTGTGACCATCTGCAATCTGAATCCTCTGCCGTTAAAGGATAATTTGTTCAAACATGGCGCTTGGGGAACATTCGCCTCCTTGGAGGATCAAACTTTCCTGCCTGGTGATTAAGACATTTCTTTTGTACTGATAAGATTATATTGTAAACTTTACTATTTTTATTTTTTACGTCTATTACTTGCTTTACTTATACAATTGCCCTATATACAATTTATCAGTTTGTTTTCAACTTTCCTTTTGGGTAATTATTAAGGTAACATTTTCATGATTCGTGGTAGACGTAATGTTTGATAGCATTGGGAATGTTTGGGTGTGTCTGCTAGCGAGGCACTATTTTTTCTTTGCATGGTAGTCTTTTATTTCTATTTTACTGATTGTCTTTCTGAATATCTATCTATCTCTGTATCTATCGATTTGATATTTGTATATATATATATATAATATATATATATATATATATATATATATATATATATATATATATATATATGTATATATATATGTATATATGTATTTGGTGTGTGTGTAGATCTGGCACTTTATTTGGGTATTCTTATCTAATCATGCATAGGCAAAAAAAAAAAAAACACACACACACATATATATATTACATGTAAATATCACCCACGAATGGCATTTAATACCGAATTCTATCTGGGAATATATATCCACTTGGAATTCATTTTATGGTAACAGCTTCTGGCCGGGTGGGGATTCGAACCACCACCTGTTCGGCTGGAGACTATGCCTGCAGTGACCATGCCGACTGAGCTATCAAGAGAGACTAAAAGTTTATGACAAGTTCCCGTACATATTCCTGTTGAATTCAGGAATCTGTTCACAGACTTGAAATAAACCCATCTCCACCATGATAGCTGAATCGTGAGTTTGCAACACGTGGTTATTTTAATGAACATATATCACAAGCACACGTGATTTTAATTAATGTAAATATCACCCACGAATGGCATTTAATACCGAATTCTATCTGGGAATATATATCCACTTGGAATTCATTTTATGGTAACAGCTTCTGGCCAGGTGGGGATTCGAACCACCACCTGTTCGGCTGGAGACTATGCCTGCAGTGACCATGCCGACTGAGCTATCAAGAGAGACTAAAAGTTTATGACAAGTTCCCGTACATATTCCTGTCGAATTCAGGAATCTGTTCACAGACTTGAAATAAACCCATCTCCACCATGATAGCTGAATCGTGAGTTTGCAACACGTGGTTATTTTAATGAACATATATCACAAGCACACGTGATTTTAATTAATGTAAATATCACCCACGAATGGCATTTAATACCGAATTCTATCTGGGAATATATATCCACTTGGAATTCATTTTATGGTAACAGCTTCTGGCCGGGTGGGGATTCGAACCAGCACCTGTTCGGCTGGAGACTATGCCTGCAGTGACCATGCCGACTGAGCTATCAAGAGAGACTAAAAGTTTATGACAAGTTCCCGTACATATTCCTGTCGAATTCAGGAATCTGTTCACAGACTTGAAATAAACCCATCTCCACCATGATAGCTGAATCGTGAGTTTGCAACACGTGGTTATTTTAATGAACATATATCACAAGCACACGTGATTTTAATTAATGTAAATATCACTCACGAATGGCATTTAATACCGAATTCTATCTGGGAATATATATCCACTTGGAATTCATTTTATGGTAACAGCTTCTGGCCGGGTGGGGATTCGAACCACCACCTGTTCGGCTGGAGACTATGCCTGCAGTGACCATGCCGACTGAGCTATCAGCTGTTACCATAAAATGAATTCCAAGTGGATATATATTCCCAGATAGAATTCGGTATTAAATGCCATTCGTGGGTGATATTTACATTAATTAAAATCACGTGTGCTTATGATATATGTTCATTAAAATAACCACGTGTTGCAAACTCACGATTCAGCTATCATGGTGGAGATGGGTTTATTTCAAGTCTGTGAACAGATTCCTGAATTCGACAGGAATATGGACGGGAACTTGTCATAAACTTTTAGTCTCTCTTGATAGCTCAGTCGGCATGGTCACTGCAGGCATAGTCTCCAGCCGAACAGGTGGTGGTTCGAATCCCCACCCGGCCAGAAGCTGTTACCATAAAATGAATTCCAAGTGGATATATATTCCCAGATAGAATTCGGTATTAAATGCCATTCGTGGGTGATATTTACATTAATTAAAATCACGTGTGCTTGTGATATATGTTTATTAAAATAACCACGTGTTGCAAACTCACGATTCAGCTATCATGGTGGAGATGGGTTTATTTCAAGTCTGTGAACAGATTCCTGAATTCGACAGGAATATGTACGGGAACTTGTCATAAACTTTTAGTCTCTCTTGATAGCTCAGTCGGCATGGTCACTGCAGGCATAGTCTCCAGCCGAACAGGTGGTGGTTCGAATCCCCACCCGGCCAGAAGCTGTTACCATAAAATGAATTCCAAGTGGATATATATTCCCAGATAGAATTCGGTATTAAATGCCATTCGTGGGTGATATTTACATTAATTAAAATCACGTGTGCTTGTGATATATGTTCATTAAAATAACCACGTGTTGCAAACTCACGATTCAGCTATCATGGTGGAGATGGGTTTATTTCAAGTCTGTGAACAGATTCCTGAATTCGACAGGAATATGTACGGGAACTTGTCATAAACTTTTAGTCTCTCTTGATAGCTCAGTCGGCATGGTCACTGCAGGCATAGTCTCCAGCCGAACAGGTGGTGGTTCGAATCCCCACCCGGCCAGAAGCTGTTACCATAAAATGAATTCCAAGTGGATATATATTCCCAGATAGAATTCGGTATTAAATGCCATTCGTGGGTGATATTTACATTAATTAAAATCACGTGTGCTTGTGATATATGTTCATTAAAATAACCACGTGTTGCAAACTCACGATTCAGCTATCATGGTGGAGATGGGTTTATTTCAAGTCTGTGAACAGATTCCTGAATTCGACAGGAATATGTACGGGAACTTGTCATAAACTTTTAGTCTCTCTTGATAGCTCAGTCGGCATGGTCACTGCAGGCATAGTCTCCAGCCGAACAGGTGGTGGTTCGAATCCCCACCCGGCCAGAAGCTGTTACCATAAAATGAATTCCAAGTGGATATATATTCCCAGATAGAATTCGGTATTAAATGCCATTCGTGGGTGATATTTACATTAATTAAAATCACGTGTGCTTGTGATATATGTTCATATATATTACATATATATAGATATGTATATTTATATATATATATATATATATATATATATATATATATATATATATAAATATATAAATCGTTTTTGAGTGAGGATACCTTAACGAGGTGAAAGATTTTGTGCATCGCAATAATTAGCAAAGCTATACTAGTAAGGGCCACCAATACTAGGTTGGTTTGTTGTGAGCTATCAGACAAAAATCTCCCACCATCACCTATCCGCAGACATGTATATCACAACCCCATCTCTGCCCCAGTCCCCAACGGCAGTGGGTCTAAGAATCTCTAGACTAGAAAAGGCCACCCTTGGAAACTGAAACTTACAACATACACCGTCAGGACCTTGTCTAGGGAAAAATATCTGGTGTGATACTAAAAGAACTGAAATGAAGAAATTGGGATATAATAGGATTGAGTGAAATTTGAACTGGGGAATCTTATATGAACTTGAAAGAGGGCCATATAATGTGCTTCAGAGGACGTGAAAGGAACAAAGAAAGGGACGTACTGGTACGTTTCACAAAACTCATCCCTTTACCCCCATGAACGTACCGGTACGTCATTGCAAAAAACTGCTATTTATATTTTTTTTTTTGCATATTTTCGATAATTTTTTTGAAAAACTTCAGGCATTTTCCAAGAGAATGAGACCAACCTGATCTCTCTATGACAAAAATTAAGGCTGTTAGAGCAATTTAAAAAAAATATACTGCAAAATGTGCTTAAAAAAAAAATAACCCCTTGGGGTTAAGGGTTGGAAATTTTCAAAAAGCCTGGGGGTAAAAGGGTTAATAATTACAGTACTAGAGATAGAATTGTATGATTAATCATCAAATTAAATAAGAAGCATAAACTGACGATCATTCAGGCGCATGCACCTACAACTTCCCATACAGAGAAAGAAATAAAAACTTTTTATAAAAATCGGGAGATATCTGAATAAAACATAAGACTTGATTTACATTGGTTTTGGGTCATTTCAATGCTGAAGTAGGTCAAAAGAAGAGAGGCGAATCAGCAGTAGGTAAACGTGGAGTAGGAACAAGGAATGACAGAGGAGACATGCTTGTAAAATTTGCTGAAAGAAACACTTAAAATCATGAACACCTTCTTTTATAATTGAACATAGAAATTGGACATGGAGAAGCCCAAATGAGGAAAAGAATTCAACAGATTTTATTCTTAATGAAAAAGTCAATTTAGTTAAAGATATAAAAGTTATACCAGTTAAATTCAAGCTATCATAGATTGGTGAGAAGCAAAATTTGTTTAGATCCAAGGAAAGAAAGAGAAAAGTTAATTTTAAGAAAGTAAACACTCCTGTAATAAGAAAAAAATCAGATGAGTTTAGTTTAGCAATACATAATAGGCACTTCCAGCTACATGATGAAATTGAAGCAAGTAAAGAAAAACTGAACGGTAATTTAAGAAAATTTGTATTGGAATCAGCACAAGAGATAGATGGAAGAGTTCCTAAACAATATCAAGGAAAACTATCTGAAAAGACCACAAAACCTAATAAAGAATACATTGGAAATGATGGTAAAATCCAAGTGAGATGAAATGGAATTAGCAGAACTATCCAAAACAATAAATAAACTAAAAATCCAAGATATTTATAAACACAATTAGACTAAAATTGGGGAAAATAAAGAAAGGAAGATGCATCAAACTGATAAAAAGAAGTCTTGGAACAGGATGTCAACAGATGTTTGCTTTAAAGGATGAAAATGGAACTATCTACAATAGATATGGAGTGGTGACAATTACAGAGGACTTCTTTATAATAGTGATGTAAGAAATAACTTCACGAATGAAAATAATGTAACCCGGTACTAAATGTAACACAGTAGGAGAAATAAGGAAAGCATTAAAATACATGAAAAGAAGCAAAACAGAAGGAAATGATTGCCTAACAATCTATTGATAGATGGAGGAGATTTCATTGTAGTAAAGCTGGCTGAACTCTACACCAAATGTCTGCAAGAATGCTTATACCTATAGCTTTGAAAAAAATTATATTATTATACTAATTCACAAAAAGTCAGACTCAAATGACCAGAAAAATTATCGCCCAATGAGCTTACTCTCTGTAATATATCAAATATTTACAAATATCATATTAGCCCGAATAGAAAGACAGATTTTAATCAAGCAAGAGAGCAGGCAGGCTTTAGAAGTGGTTATTCAACAACTGACCATATCCATGTAATTACCCAGCTAATGGAAAAATCAACAGAGTTTGACAAACTACTATGTATGCCATTTATAAACTATGAGAAAGCATTTGATTCAGTCAAAACCCCTTAAAAACAAAGAATAGAAGAATTTGTTCTTGAAGATATCTATACAGAAAGTACAGCAATCCTAAAGCTACATAAAGATAGTGAGAACATTCTGTTTGAGAAAGGAGTTAGATGGGGAGACTCCATCTGTAGATTGGGAAAATGTAGGAATTAATATTCATGAGGAATACCTTAACAACTTAAGATTTGCAGATGACTTTGTTGTGTTTAGTGAATCATGGGAGGAATTACAAAAGATGATAGAAGATTTGAATAGAAAAAGCAAAAATGTATGACTGAAAATGAGTATGAGTAAAACTAAGGTAATTTTCAATGAAAATGCAGAGACGAATAAGAGTTATGGACGAACCTCTGGAGATTATTGATGAATTATGTACTCAGGACAGATAGTGTTTCCCCCAGACACGAGACCGAAATTAAAAGTAAGATAAGCATATGATGGAGAGCTTTTGGTACACAAAATGCCACTTTCTCAACTTTTACATCAGAAAACTGGAGCTTTACTAAAGCCTTAGAATATAAGCTAGTTTCAACTCAAAGAGCTATGGAAAGAATAGTGGTGGGGATAACACTAAGAGGCAGAAAAAGAGTAACATGGATACAAGAGCTAACTAAATAAGGGGATATTCTAACAACTTGTAAGAAAAAAAATAGACAAAGGCAGGACATATAATGAGAATGACAGACAATAGATGGACAGCAAGAATAACAGAATGAGTCCCTAGATTCTAAAACAAGCAGAGGAAGGAAGAAAAGACGATGGATCGACAAACTAAGGAAGTTGGCGGATGTGGACTGGCACAGAAAGACCATAAACAGACACAAGTGGAAGGACATGTCTGAGACCTTTCTTTTGCAGTGGACCAGTAACAGCTGATATATATATATATATATATATATATATATATATATATATATATATATATTAGTGACTGAATTTGGAAGAGTGTGTGAGAGAAGGAAGTTGAGAGTTAATGTGGGTAAGAGTAAGGTTATGAGATGTACGAGAAGGGAAGGTGGTGCAAGGTTGAATGTCATGTTGAATGGAGAGTTACTTGAGGAGGTGGATCAGTTTAAGTACTTGGGGTCTGTTGTTGCAGCAAATGGTGGAGTGGAAGCAGATGTACGCCAGAGAGTGAATGAAGGTTGCAAAGTGTTGGGGGTAGTTAAGGGAGTAGTAAAAAATAGAGGGTTGGGCATGAATGTAAAGAGAGTTCTATATGAGAAAGTGATTGTACCAACTGTGATGTATGGATCGGAGTTGTGGGGAATGAAAGTGACGGAGAGACAGAAATTGAATGTGTTTGAGATGAAGTGTCTAAGGAGTATGGCTGGTGTATCTCGAGTAGATAGGGTTAGGAACGAAGTGGTGAGGGTGAGAACGGGTGTAAGAAATGAGTTAGCAGCTAGAGTGGATTTGAATGTGTTGAGGTGGTTTGGCCATGTTGAGAGAATGGAAAATGGCTGTCTGCTAAAGAAGGTGATGAATGCAAGAGTTGATGGGAGAAGTACAAGAGGAAGGCCAAGGTTTGAGTGGATGGATGGAGTGAAGGAAGCTCTGGGTGATAGGAGGATGGATGTGAGAGAGGCAAGAGAGCGTGCTAGAAATAGGAATGAAGGGCTAGCGATTGTGATGCAGTTCCGGTAGGCCCTGCTGCTTCCTCCGATGCCTTAGATGACCGCGGAGGTAGCAGCAGTAGGGGATTCAGCATTATGAAGCTTCATCTGTGGTGGATAACGGGGGAGGGTGGGCTGTGGCACCCTATCAGTACCATCTGAACTCGGTTGAGTCCCTTGTTAGGCTGGAGGAACGTAGAGAGTAGAGGTTCCCTTTTTGTTTCTGTTTCATTTGTTGATGTTGGCTACCCCCCAAATTTGGGGGAAGTGCCTTGGTATATGTATGTATATATATATATGTATATATATAAACTAACAGATAGATGGATAGATAGGTATAGTATGTATGTGGTGTGCATGCATGTATGTATATATATATATATATATATATATATATATATATATATATATATATATATACACAATTGGTTATATACATACACATATGTATTATGTATATGCCTGTTTGTATATAATCTATCTATTTTATATACCTTCTTTATAGATTGCAAGTGGAGCAATGGAGAAACACGTTCAAACGATCGCGGTCTGTTTCCTGATGCATCCTCAAGGAATAGGGACATACCTATCATTATGTTCAACAGAGACACCCGCAACCCACGAGGAGCTGCTGCCATCAACTCGGGAGAAAGTGAAACTCGTGCGAAGAGGGAGGCAGAGAAGTCTGCTGCCATCAACTCGGGAGAAAGTGGAACTCGCGTGAAGAGGGAGGTGGAAAAGGCTGCTGCCATCAACTCGGGAGAACGTGAAACTCGCGCGAAGAGGGAGGCGGAGAAGTCTGCTGCCATCAACTCAGGAGAAAGTGAACCTCGCGCGAAGAGGGAGGTGGAGAAGGCTACTGCCATCAACTCGGGAGAACGTGAAACTAGCGCGAAGAGGGAGGCGGAGAAGGCTACTGCCATCAACTCGGGAGAACGTGAAACTCACGCGAAAAGGGAGGCGGAAAAGGCTACTGCCATCAACTTGAGAGAAAGTGAAACTCGCGCGAAGAGGGAGGCGGAGAGGTCAAGTACAAATGACAGCCAGAGTTTACCCACGAATGACTGGCTCAACACAGGAAGAGACAACCCTTTCCTTGGCGGACAAGAAGCCTTTAGTGGTTTGTTGCCGGTAAGCCTTAATTCTATAGTATTTTAGTGGAAGCGAGGGGTAGTTAGACACACTTGCTAACTCGTGGCACTTTTGGGTACTTGAAAGAACTGACGCATTTTTCATTCTTCGTTTGATGAATAATAAGCATTATTTTGGTTTTTTATCCTTTTAATGAATTTTAAGCATTTTTTTCGGTTATTTATTCTTCGTTTGATGAATAATAAGAATTCTTATGTGTTTATTCTTTTTTTGATGAATAATAAGCTTTTTTTATTTTTTTTTCCTTTAAGGAATTTTGAGCAATTTCTGTTTTTTATTCTTTGATTTATAAGCATTTTTTTTTTTATTCTTCAATTGATGTATAATAAGCATTATTTATGTTTGTTATTCTTTGTGTTATAAATAATAAGCATTTTTTATGTTTGTCTATTCTTCGTTTGATGAATAATAAGCATTTTTTATATTTATTATTCTTCGTTTCATGAATGATCAGCATTTTTTGTTTTTTATTCCTCTTTTTATGAATAATATGCATTTTTTTATGTTTTTTGTTCTTCATTTTATGAATATTAAGCATTTTTTGTTTTTCTATTTTTCGTTTGATGAATATCAAGAATTTTTTTTTGTTCTTTGCTTGATGAATATTAAGCATTTTTTATGTTTTTTATTCTTTGTCTCATGAATAATAGGCAATTTTTATGTTTTTTATTCTTTGTCTCATGAATAATAGGCAATTTTTATGTTTTTTATTCTTTGTCTCATGAATAATAGGCAATTTTTATGTTTTTTATTCTTTGTCTCATAAATAATAGGCAATTTTTATGTTTTTTATTCTTTGTCTCATGAATAATAGGCAATTTTTATGTTTTTTATTCTTTGTCTCATGAATAATAGGCAATTTTTATGTTTTTTATTCTTTGTCTCATGAATAATAGGCAATTTTTATGTTTTTTATTCTTCGCTGCATGAATATTAAGCATTTTTTTTTTTATTAATCATCGTTTGATGAATAATAAGGACAGTCAAAACAGTCATACATAATCCATTATGAATGCAGGTGGTTAGCTACTTGAAAACTAATCTGATCTATTACGGAGATTTTTATTTATTTATGAGGGATTGGATTTAGTCGTTGATAATTCATATCTTATATTGAATGGTATAAACAATGGAAACCTTTTGAATTGTTTAAAAGATTACTCTGATATCAATTGATATCACTCGGCCCCAACTGTTTAAAGTAACTCGAGGAAAAATCTACAGAAATTTTTTAAATATGTTAAAGTGAAATTCCACTGGGCGACATATTTTTAAGTAAAGAAAAATTTTGCTCGGATAGTTTTTTAGATAGATAAGGCTCATATTTCTGTTGCTATTTAAAACTTGAGAGAGAATTTTTGTTTACCTTTGGATCCTGTGGGGTTTCCCAATTACCGTTTACCTCTCAGTCGAGATTTTCTGGTAAATCTGACCATTATACATCAGTGTCTGCAAAGTTAGAATGAAGGAGTCAGTATTTGAAATTTCATATCTCAGAAATCCTTTACTGCGAAGTCTGGTCTTGGGTCAATTGATGTGATTTATTTTGAGAACTATTACTATCTTCTAATTATTTCTGTTGAATGATGACTCAAAATATCTTGTTACATTCTATTTCCGATATATACTGCATTTTTAAAATATATATTCTTAAAAGATTAATAACCATAAATATGCTTAATCAAAAAATTTAAAGGAATATGTCTTTTTGTAGCCTGTTGCTGCCCCGATTGATATAGGTAAGGTATACTTATCTCTGTTGTAACTGGGTTTCACATCATCAATCCATTATTTCTGTTATGTGAAATGTACACATATCACTCTTATAATTATCATTAATCCAAGTGTCGTCTCTTCAGTGCTCTAGAATATATGGTCTGGTTTTACACCTACTAGATTTCCTATAATGTCTAATTTCCAAAGAAATAGTTAATTAGTATAATTTTACAGTTTTGAAAAACTGAATAACCATCATTGGTCAGAGTACCAGCCACCCATTGAGATACTACCCCGCTATAGAGTTATGGAGTACTTTGACTGACCAGAAAGTACTACTTTAGATCCTTCTCTCTGGTTACGTATCACTTTCCCTTTGCCTACGCATAGGCCAAATAGTCTAGTCTATTCTTTACAAATTCTCCTGTCCTCATACACCTGACAATACTTGAATTACCAAACAATTCTTCTTACTGCACTTTAATTGTTCAGTGGCCACTTTCCTCTTGGTAAGGATAGAAGAGACTCTTTAGCTATGGTAAGCAGCTCTTCTAGGAGAAGGACACTCCAAAATCAAAACACTGTTCTTTAGTTTTGGGTAGTGCCGTAGCCTCTGTACCATGGTCTTCCACTGTCTTGGGCCAGAGTTCTCTTGCTTGAAGGTACACTTGGGCACACCATTCTATCTAATATCTTTTCCTCTTGTTTTGTTAGGATTTTTATAGCTTAGATAGGAGATATATGTTTTAATGTTGTTACTCTTCTTAAGATATTTTATTTTTCCTTGTTTCCTTTCCTCAATGGGCTACTTTCCATGTTTGGGCCCCTGGGCTTATAGCATCCGGCTTTTCCAACAAGAGTTGTAGCTTAGCAAATAATAATAATAATAATAATAATAATAATAATAATAATAATAATAATAATAATAATAATAATAATAAATGATGAATGACTGAATGGAACTCACGCTTCGAGATCTCTGAATCATTTCCAGCATGAAATATTTTCGAACTCTCTTGTCGTCTCTATATATCTCTGTTAATATCTTTTATATCATAATTGAATATTCAAACATATATGATGGATGATATAGTATCAGTCTTTATCATAAATAAGGAAAGAAGAAAATTAGAGCTATTGAGATATATGGAGATAAGTGCGTGTTAGAAGCCGTGACACACGGAAAGGGTGTGACGTTCATGTACTTGTGTACTAGTGTACTTGTATACGGGTGTACGTGGTTATCATGTGTTTTAACGACAACTTTTTAATGTGATGTCATTTATATCAAGTATTACCAGCGAAGAGACGAAAAGTCCCCCCCCCCCTTTTATGTAAACTACCCCCCCCAAAAAAATTGGGGGAAGTTCCTTGGTTAATAGATAGATTACCAATGACATACATACATTATATATATATATATATATATATATATATATATATATATATATATATATATATATATATATGATAAATTTTGCAAATTTTTACGTGTTTTTCATATTCAAATAAGCCATATATATTTTGATATATTAATGTCTGGATTCTCTTAACGACCCCGGGATCAGAGCCCCAGGAGAAATCTCACAAAGACAAGAGCTTGGCTCCGGCCGGGAATCGAACCCTGGTCGGCAAGCTTATATAGACAGTGCTTCCTTCGTGGCCGAATGGGTTAGTCACTGTCTATATAAGCTTGCCGACCAGGGTTCGATTCCCGGCCGGAGCCAAGCTCTTGTCTTTGTGAGATTTCGCCTGGGGCTCTGATCCCGAGGTCGTTAAGAGAATCCAGACATTAATATATCAAAATATATATGGCTTATTTGAATATATATATATATATATATATATATATATATATATATATATATATATATATATATATATATATATATATATACTGTATATATATTTAATGAATATACAGTATCTTAGTGGCGTCAAAGATAGTTTCTCTGTGGACATCTGCCCTCCTGTTTTATATATGTATATATATATATATATATATATATATATATATATATATATATATATATATATATATATATATATATGTGTGTGTGTGTGTGTGTGTGTGTGTGTGTGAATGAAAATCAATACATCTTGATTAATTAGAAATATATTGCTACCTCATAATGGGATCCATCCTATTATGAGGTTGAAATTTTTTTTCTATTTGAGTATGATGTTTTTTGTGCATTTTCATCTATATTGACTCACTGGGTGTAATTTAGATTCAAAACTCGCTAGTATGAGAGACAGTGGTTTATAAGTTATTATTATTATTATTATTATTATTATTATTATTACAAGCTAAGTTATAACCCTAGACGGAAAAGCAAGATGCTATAAGGCCAAGGGCTCCAACTGTGAAAAATAGCCCAGTGAGGAAAGGTAACAAGGAAATAAACTACAAGAGAAGTAATAAACAATCAAAATAGAATATTTAAAGAACTGTAAGAACATTAAATTAAATCTTACATAGATAAACTATAGATACTTGAGAATAATAAGAGGAAGAAAAATAAGATAGAACAGCGTGCCCGAGTGTACCCTCAAGCAAGAGAACAATAATCCATGATAGCGGAAGGAAATTCATTAAGTGTAGTTAGCAGTTAGGTTCCGTCTTCTTTTAAAGTCTCTGGTGGCATGGTTGGTAGCGACTTAGCCTTTCATGTGAAGAGAATAGGGATCGATCCCGGTATTCTTAAACTTGTAGTTTTTCCCTTTATCCTTTCCTCATTGGGCTAATTTCCCTGTTGAAACCCTTTGGCTTATGGCATCCTTTCTTTTCAAACTAGGGTTGTAGCTTAGCAAGTTATAATAATGATAATAATGAGCTTTAACTAGTTTATATACTGTATGTTTACTGTAGACTCATCAGCAACTCATTTAACCCCTTTTTAATACAATGTGCGTAAATGTTAATGTTATTTAACTAGGTAATCGAAAATACTTAGATAGCTTTTCACAAAACATGGGCTGGGTTCTTTCAATCATTAATTCAAACCTGTTCCTCTTCCTCCCCCTCTCCCTCTCCCGTCAACCTCTCCTCCATCCCCTCCCTCCCCGTGAACCACCCCTCCATTTTCCCCTTTTAGCTCTTAGTAATAATTAGAGTAATGTTGATGGCATTACTGGCTATTGTGTTTCACACGCTAGACTGTTTCCGTATGTTCAGAGTAAAAATTTATTAATGTTATTCTTTTGATTCTATGTTCTTTAGAGCAATTTCAAAATGCTTTGAACGAACTATTTCCAGATTGATGGTAATAAAAAAGGGAGTAAGTGGATGAACACATACGTTATTACGTCGTACTAAATTAGTTTTTTTTTTTTTTTTTTTTTCCTTCCTGTAACAGGTTTACCTTTAGTGTCGCCAGAAGAGTACAACCTTTTATTTACCATAGGAGTGAGGTCGCAGTTTCCTTGACCCCAGTAGACGCATGTACTTATGAATAGCTAAATTAATTTGCGGCTCGTATCTGGGAACGGATCACGGATCTCGAAATGTGAGCCAAGTGCTGCTGCATTCAGTTATTGGAAAGGGACAATAATGAATATTCAACCCTTTGAGAGCTACGATTTATACTCGTTAAATTTTGTTATGGACATTAGACATTATTTGAAATCTAGTAGGTCTAAAACTAGACCGTGCATTCTAGAGCACCAACATCGTCTATAATATAACAGATTCTGAAATGTCTGCATGATTATTATATAAATTAAGGAGGAAATGCAGCACACATATTTTATATATATATATATATATATATATATATATATATATATATATATATATATATATATATATATATATAGGACGTCTTTTAAATTATACTGACTTAATTGGGAAAATATATATATATATATATATATATATATATATATATATATATATATATATATATATATATTTATATATATGTGTATATATATATACATATATATATGTATATATATATATATATATATATATATATATATGTATATGTATATATATATATATATATATATATATATATATATATATATATATAGGACGTCTTTTACAATATTTTGACTTAATTTTGAAATGTAGCTATTATTTGAAACTGGTACTCATTTTTGGAAATTACAATTTAAAAATGTTTCAAATTCCTTTTCCCTTTTTTGGGGGTTTTATACAAAATCTAGATTAAGTAGTAGTAGTAGTAATGACAATGATAGTATTAATAATAATAATAATAATAATAATAATAATCAGATTACAGCTGGCGTGAGAAACCCTGCGCCGAAGGGACCTTCGAATGCGAACGCGGTTCCTGTATCCCCCGAAGGTGGCGCTGCAACGGCGTGGCAGACTGTTTCAACGCTACGGATGAGTATGATTGCGGTAAGGTCTTCATTTATGGAACTATTTATTATTGTATTGTATAATACGTGGCTGACCACATATACACGTAAAAAAAAAAAATAATCGGAAATTCATCGTAAAAAATCTACTGTTTTCAGTCGTATTTCAGTAAAATACAGGCGACCTTAATTTTTACCCTACTTTGTTATTATCTTTCATGGGTTGGTGACCGTAATATCACCAAATTACATCAATATATCCGTTTTTAAAACGGTAAATTCCTGGCAACATTTATTCCATGATTTTTACCGTTTTTACGGTAAATGTTTCAAAGTGTAGGTGAGGTCTTGCTAACACACATACATACATATACCAAGGCACTTCTCCCAATTTTGGGGGGTAGCCTACACAAGATAATATGATCTAAAAGAATGTGAATTGTGTGTGGTTGAATGTGTTGTATTGATAATTATGATGGAAAAAAGTGTCATAGTCTTATTATTTTTTTTCACATATTTCTTTCCAAATATTCTGGAAGCAATAATACATTTTAGGAGGAGAACATTTTGCCTTTGTTCTATATATTGATAATTATTAGCATGTCAAGTATAAATGTAAACGCTTGACTTTATCGAAATTGTGACTAGAGAACCTTGAGCCAATCAGGATGTCTGGAAGAGAACCTTGAGCCAATCAGGATGTCTGGAAGAGAACCTTGAGCCAATCAGGATGTCTGGAAGAGAACCTTGAGCCAATCAGGATGTCTGGAAGAGAACCTTGAGCCAATCAGGATGTCTGGAAGAGAACCTTGAGCCAATCAGGATGTCTGGAAGAGAACCTTGAGCCAATCAGGATGTCTGGAAGAGAACCTTGACCAATCATGATGTCTGGAAGAGAATCTTCATCCAATCAGAATCCCTGGAAGAGTACCTTGAACCAAGCAGGAAATCTGGGAGACAACCTTGAGCCAATCAGGATGTCTGGAAGAGAACCTTGAGCCAATCAGGATGTCTGGAAGAGAACCTTGAGCCAATCAGGATGTCTGGAAGAGAACCTTGAGCCAATCAGGATGTCTGGAAGAGAACCTTGAGCCAATCAGGATGTCTGGAAGAGAACCTTGACCAATCATGATGTCTGGAAGAGAATCTTCATCCAATCAGAATCCCTGGAAGAGTACCTTGAACCAAGCAGGAAGTCTGGGAGACAACCTTGAGGCAGTCAAGATGTCTGGAAGAGAACCTCGAGCCAAGCTGGATGTCTGGAAGAGAAGAGAACTTTTAACAAATCAGGATGTCTGGAAGACAACCTTAAACCAACCAGGATGTCTGGAAGAGAATCTTGAGCAAATCGGGATGTCTAGAAGAAACTCTTGAGCCAATCGGAGTGCCTTAAAGAGAACCTTGAACCAAGCAGTATGCCTTGAAGAGAACAATTGAGCCAGTCGGGATGTCTTGAGGAGAATTTTGAGCCAGTTGGGATGTCTGCAAGAGAATCTTGAGCCAATCAGGATGTCTGAAAGACAACCTTGAACCAATGAGGATGTCTGGAAGAGAACCTTGAGCCAATCAGGATGTCTGGAAGAGAACCTTGAGCCAATCAGGATGTCTGGAAGAGAACCTTGAACCAAGCAGTATGCCTTGAAGAGAACAATTGAGCCAGTCGGGATGTCTTGAGGAGAATTTTGAGCCAGTTGGGATGTCTGCAAGAGAATCTTGAGCCAATCAGGATGTCTGAAAGACAACCTTGAACCAATGAGGATGTCTGGAAGAGAACCTTGAGCCAATCAGGATGTCTGGAAGAGAACCTTCAGCCAATCAGGATGTCTGGAAGAGAACCTTGACCAATCATGATGTCTGGAAGAGAATCTTCATCCAATCAGAATCCCTGGAAGAGTACCTTGAACCAAGCAGGAAGTCTGGGAGACAACCTTGAGGCAGTCAAGATGTCTGGAAGAGAACCTCGAGCCAAGCTGGATGTCTGGAAGAGAAGAGAACTTTTAACAAATCAGGATGTCTGGAAGACAACCTTAAACCAACCAGGATGTCTGGAAGAGAATCTTGAGCAAATCGGGATGTCTAGAAGAAACTCTTGAGCCAATCAGAGTGCCTGAAAGAGAACCTTGAACCAAGCAGTATGCCTTGAAGAGAACAATTGAGCCAGTCGGGATGTCTTGAGGAGAATTTTGAGCCAGTTGGGATGTCTGCAAGAGAATCTTGAGCCAATCAGGATGTCTGAAAGACAACCTTGAACCAATGAGGATGTCTGGAAGAGAACCTTGAGCCAATCAGGATGTCTGAAAGAGAACCTTGAGCCAATCAGGATGTCTGGAAGAGAACCTTGACCAATCATGATGTCTGGAAGAGAATCTTCATCCAATCAGAATCCCTGGAAGAGTACCTTGAACCAAGCAGGAAGTCTGGGAGACAACCTTGAGGCAGTCAAGATGTCTGGAAGAGAACCTCGAGCCAAGCTGGATGTTTGGAAGAGAAGAGAACTTTTAACAAATCAGGATGTCTGGAAGATAACCTTAAACCAACCAGGATGTCTGGAAGAGAATCTTGAGCAAATTGGGATGTCTAGAAGAAACTCTTGAGCCAATCGGAGTGCCTGAAAGAGAACCTTGAACCAAGCAGTATGCCTTGAAGAGAACAATTAAGCCAGTCGGGATGTCTTGAGGAGAATTTTGAGCCAGTTGGGATGTCTGCAAGAGAAACTTGAGCCAATCAGGATGTCTGGAAGAGAACCTTGAACCAATCAGGATGTCTGGAAGAGAATCTTGAGCCAATGAGGATGTCTGGAAGAGAACCTTGAACCAATGAGGATGTCTGGAAGAGAACCTTGAACCAATGAGGATGTCTTGAAGAGAATCTTGAGCCAATGAGGATGTCTGGAAGAGAACCTTGAACCAATGAGGATGTCTGGAAAACAACCTTGAGCCAATGAGGATGTCTTGAAGAGAATCTTGAGCCAATGAGGATGTCTGGAAGAGAACCTTGAACCAATGAGGATGTCTGGAAGAGAATCTTGAGCCAATGAGGGTGTCTGGAAGAGAACCTTGAACCAATGAGGATGTCTGGAAGAGAACCTTGAACCAATGAGGATGTCTGGAAGAGAATCTTGAGCCAATGAGGGTGTCTGGAAGAGAACCTTGAACCAATGAGGATGTCTGGAAGAGAACCTTGAACCAATGAGGATGTCTTGAAGAGAATCTTGAGCCAATGAGGATGTCTGGAAGAGAACCTTGAACCAATGAGGATGTCTGGAAGAGAATCTTGAGCCAATGAGGATGTCTGGAAGAGAACCTTGAACCAATCAGGATGTCTGGAAGAGAATCTTGAGCCAATGAGGATGTCTGGAAGAGAACCTTGAACCAATGAGGATGTCTGGAAGAGAACCTTGA
>NC_090734.1:16207140-16209513 GCF_036898095.1 Palaemon carinicauda
GGTAATTTTGTAAGTTGGAATGTTTTGAGGTAATTTTGTAAGTTGGAATGTTTTGATGTAGTGTTGTAAGTTGGAAAGTTATGAGGTAATTTTGTAAGTTGGAAAGTTTAGAGGTAATTTTGTAAGTTGGAATGTTTTGAGGTAGTGTTGTAAGTTGGAATGTTTTGAGGCAGTGTTGTAAGTTGGAAAGTTTAGAGGTAATTTTGTAAGTTGGAATGTTTTGAGGTAGTGTTGTAAGTTGGAATGTTTTGAGGTAGTATTGTAAGTTGGAAAGTTTAGAGGTAATTTTGTAAGTTGGAATGTTTTGAGGTAGTGTTGTAAGTTGGAAATTTTAGAGGTAAATTTATAAGTTGAAATGTTTTGAGGTAGTTTTGTAAGTTGGAAAGTTTAGAGGTAATTTTGTAAGTTGGAATGTTTTGAGGTAGTATTGTAAGTTGGAAAGTTTTGAGGTAATTTTGTAAGTTGGAATATTTTGAGGTAGTGTTGTAAGTTGGAAATTTTAGAGGTAAATTTATAAGTTGGAATGTTTTGAGGTAATTTTGTAAGTTGGAAAGTTTAGAGGTAATTTTGTAAGTTGGAATGTTTTGAGGTAGTGTTGTAAGTTGGAATGTTTTGAGGTAGTGTTGTAAGTTGGAAATTTTAGAGGTAAATTTATAAGTTGGAATGTTTTGAGGTAGTTTTGTAAGTTGGAAAGTTTGGAGGTAATTATGTAAGTTGGAATGTTTTGAGGTAGTGTTGTAAGTTGGAAAGTTTGGAGGTAGTGTTGTAAGTTGGAATGTTTTGAGGTAATTTTGTAAGTTGGAAATTTTTGAGGTAATTTTGTAAGTTGGAATGTTTTGAGGTAGTGTTGTAAGTTGGAATGTTTTGAGGTAATTTTGTAAGTTGGAAAGTTTAGAGGTAATTTTGTAAGTTGGAATGTTTTGAGGTAGTGTTGTAAGTTGGAATGTTTTGAGGTAGTGTTGTAAGTTGGAAAGTTTAGAGGTAATTTTGTAAGTTGTAATGTTTTGAGGTAGTGTTGTAAGTTGGAATGTTTTGAGGTAGTGTTGTAAGTTGGAAAGTTTAGAGGTAATTTTGTAAGTTGGAATATTTTGAGGTAGTGTTGTAAGTTGGAATGTTTGGAGGTAATTTTGTAAGTTGGAATGTTTTGAGGTAATTTTTTAAATTGGAATGTTTTGAGGTAGTGTTGTAAGATGGAATATTTTGAGGTAGTGTTGTAAGTTGGAATGTTTTGAGGTAATGTTGTAGTTTGGAATGTTTTGAGGTAGTTTTGTAAGTTGGAAAGTTTAGAGGTAATTTTGTAAGTTGGAATGTTTTGAGGTAGTGTTGTAAGTTGGAAATTTTAGAGGTAAATTTATAAGTTGGAATGTTTTGAGGTAGTTTTGTAAGTTGGAAAGTTTAGAGGTAATTTTGTAAGTTGGAATGTTTTGAGGTAGTATTGTAAGTTGGAATGTTTTGAGGTAGTGTTGTAAGTTGGAAATTTTAGAGGTAAATTTATAAGTTGGAATGTTTTGAGGTAGTTTTGTAAGTTGGAAAGTTTAGAGGTAATTTTGTAAGTTGGAATGTTTTGAGGTAGTGTTGTAAGTTGGAAAGTTTAGAGGTAATTTTGTAAGTTGGAATGTTTTGAGGTAATTTTGTAAGTTGGAATGTTTTGATGTAGTGTTGTAAGTTGGAAAGTTATGAGGTAATTTTGTAAGTTGGAATGTTTTGGGATTTGTAGTGGAGTGGGTGTGTAAGTTGGAATGTTTTGAGGCAGTGTTGTAAGTTGGAAAGTTTAGAGGTATTTTGTAAGTTGGAATGTTTTGAGTAGTGTGTAAGTGGAATGTTTTGAGGTAGTATTGTAAGTTGGAAAGTTTAGAGGTAATTTTGTAAGTTGGAATGTTTTGAGGTAGTGTTGTAAGTTGGAAATTTTAGAGGTAAATTTATAAGTTGAAATGTTTTGAGGTAGTTTTGTAAGTTGGAAAGTTTAGAGGTAATTTTGTAAGTTGGAATGTTTTGAGGTAGTATTGTAAGTTGGAAAGTTTTGAGGTAATTTTGTAAGTTGGAATTTTTTGAGGTAGTGTTGTAAGTTGGAAATTTTAGAGGTAAATTTATAAGTTGGAATGTTTTGTAATTTTGTAAGTTGGAAAGTTTAGAGGTAATTTTGTAAGTTGGAATGTTTTGAGGTAGTGTTGTAAGTTGGAATGTTTTGAGGTAGTGTTGTAAGTTGGAAATTTTAGAGGTAATTTATAAGTTGGAATGTTTTGAGGTAGTTTTGTAAGTTGGAAAGTTTGAGGTAATTTTGTAAGTTGGAAGTTTGGGGTAGTGTTGTAGTTGGAATGTTTTGGGTAATTTGGTAAGTGAATTTTTGAGGTAATTTTGTAAGTTGGAATGTTT
>NC_090734.1:16212513-16220013 GCF_036898095.1 Palaemon carinicauda
CTCGGGCATTATTATTATCATTATTGTAGGTATTGTTGATTTTGTTGCTTGTGGGGTAGAGTTCTCTTGCTTGAGGGTACACTCGGGCATTGTTATTATCATTATTGTAGGTATTGTTGATTTTGTTGCTTGTGGGGTAGAGTTCTCGTGCTTGAGGGTACACTCGGGCATTGTTATTATCATTATTGTAGGTATTGTTGATTGTGTTGCTTGTGGGGTAGAGTTCTCGTGCTTGAGGGTACACTCGGGCATTGTTATTATCATTATTGTAGGTATTGTTGATTTTGTTGCTTGTGGAGTAGAGTTCTCGTGCTTGAGGGTACACTCGGGCATTGTTATTATCATTATTGTAGGTATTGTTGATTTTGTTGCTTGTGGGGTAGAGTTCTCGTGCTTGAGGGTACACTCGGGCATTGTTATTATCATTATTGTAGGTATTGTTGATTTTGTTGCTTGTTGGGGTAGAGTTCTCGTGCTTGAGGGTACACTCGGGCATTGTTATTATCATTATTGTAGGTATTGTTGATTTTGTTGCTTGTGGGGTAGAGTTCTCTTGCTTGAGGGTACACTCGGGCATTATTATTATCATTATTGTAGGTATTGTTGATTTTGTTACTTGTGGGGTAGAGTTCTCGTGCTTGAGGGTACACTCGGGCAAACTTCTATCTTGTTTATCTTTTATTCTTTTGTTAAAGTTTTTATTGTTTATATATGAAATATTTATTTCAGTGTTGTTACTGTTCTTAAAATATTTTATTCTGGTTGTTAATTACTTCTCTTATTTCCTTGTTTCCTTCCCTCACTGGGCTATTTCCCCTGTTGGACCCCCTGGCCTTATAACATCCTGCTTTTCCAACCAGTGTTGTAGCTTAGCAAGTAATAATAATAATAATAATAATGATAATAATGATAATAATAATAATGATATCTACATGACTTAGATAACTATAACCATAACTATAACTATAACTATAACTACAACCGATGTTTCATTTCTTCCAGATTACCTAGAATTCAGGAGCACGGAATATAATGCCATTTGCGCATATTGTTCGAATCAGTTCAACTGTTGGAGGAAGGACTGTAAGTATTGTTTAGGCTTTGATAGGTTTTGCAGGCCGACATGAATGGCAGAGGCCCAACCCCCCCCCCCCTTCTCCACCCAAGCTAGGATCAAGGAGGGCCAGGCAATGGCTGCTGATGACTCAGCAGATAGTCCTATAGGTTCCCCCAAACCCCCCATCCCATACTTAGCTTACAAAGATGGTGAGGCTGCAGCGACCAAAGGAACCAACGAGCTTGAGCAATCAGCTAAGAATTTGAACTCATCATATTCTTCATTTAAGACTATTTAAAGATATTTAAAATTGACGATTAATGCAATTAGATTTTATAGAACTATTTAAAGAAATATAAACTAATTAGTCCAATTAATTCTTATAGAACTATTTTAAGAAATCTAATCTTGATAATAAGTGCAATTAGATTTTATAGAACTATTTTAAGAAATATAAACTAATTAGTGCAATTAATTCTTATAGAACTATTAAGAAATCTAATCTTGATAATAAGTGAAATTAGATTTTATAGAACTATTTTAAGAAATATAAACTAATTAGTGCAATTAATTCTTATAGAACTATTTTAAGAAATCTAAACTTGATAATTAGTGCAATTAGATTTTATAGAACTATTTTAAGAAATCTAAACTTGATAATTAGTGCAATTAGATTTTATAGAACTATTTTAAGAAATCTAAACTTGATAATTAGTGCAATTAGATTTTATAGAACTATTTTAAGAAATCTAAACTTGGTAATTAATGTAATTAAATCTTAGTGAACTAAATTTATATTAAGAAATATAAACTTGATAATTAATGCAATTAAATTGTAGAAAACCATTTAAAAAAATCTAAACTAAACTTGGTAACTAATGCAATTATGTCTTATAGAACTATTTTAAGAAATCTAAACTTGGTAATTAAGGCAGTTAAATCTTATAGAACTATTTAAAGAAATGTAAACTAGATAATTAAGGCAATTAAATCTACAGGGTGTGCCATAAGTTTCCATACACAGGAAAAATAATGATAATGTAGGACGATTGGTTTTACTCATATAATATGCTCTATATTGTTACCATTGTTTCGAAAGTATGTATTGATACGTTTTCTCCATTGTTGATGAAGAATGGTAATTACATAAGGACATTATTTAAGTATAAACGGTTGTCCTACATAAAATTTTTATTACCTCTGCCAACGAAGTTGGGAGGAGATTATGTTTTCGCCCCTATTTGTCTGTGAACAACTTCCTGCTCACAATTTTAATCAGAGTAGTGAAAATTTCAGGGATTAATTGTTATGTTGAGACGTGAAAGTAAGTCAGTTTTGAAAGTCCTAGGTCAAAGGTCAAGATCAACCAAAAAGTCGACTGAATTAACCTTAACCCCAATTTCGCACATGGTTGTCACACAGACTTCAAATACGCCTACGGTCTAAAGTGATTCTGGGAAAGACAAGCTGGTTTCGAGAAATAAGCTGCCGTGTCGGAGGTCTGCACTCTCAGAGTGCTTTTCTAGTATTTTTCTCTGTATAGAAACTTATGCCCCACCTTGTAAATATGATCATCAGGACAAATATTTATTCTGTAGTGAATGATAACTAATAGAAATCTAACTGTGATAATAAAATTATTATTATTTTTTTTATTATTCTTATTATTATTATTATTATTATTATAATTTTTATTATTATTTTTATGATTATTATTTATAATCTTAGTAGTATTGTTATTATTATCACTATTATTATTATTTTATCTGTTATTATTATTATTATTGTTATTATTATTATTATCATTATTATTATTATTATTATTATTATTATTATTATTATTATTATTATTATTATTATTATCAGTGTTGCCAGATAGATTGGTCTAGAAAGCTCCAAAACTCGTGAAAAAATATCCCTTAAACAAACAAAAAATCCCCATTTCCACAAATATATTTTCTTCTTATCCTGTAGGCTTTACTAATAAAGAAATTACTTACTATACTTCATATAAGCGCAAGCAAAGTAATTGCAACAATATAAAGGTTTACTCATCTTTGTTTCTTCTTCATAGAAATTTGTACAGAATATCCCCATCAGCCACCCAAAATCCCCAAATCTAGGGATAATTCCCCATATCTGGCAACACATTATTATTATTATTATTATTATTATTATCATTATTATTATTAATGTTATCATCATCATCATTATTATTATTATTGATGATGATGATTATTATTATTATTATTATTATTATTATTATTATTATTATTATTATTATTATTATTATTATTATTATTATTATTATTATTATTATTATTATTGTAGGTATTGGTGATTTTGTATTATTTTGAAGGGGTTGATTCGTGGGAAGCGAACACTTTAGACACCTATCAATTGAGTTGGCTCCTCTCGAAAAAGCAATCTGACTTCCGGGACATTACCAGCCTATACGAACCGAGCAACGAGGTTCTTGAGGATGCCTCCTTGTCCACGAAGGACTTCGTCTTCTCCTGCAATTTTGATGGCAAATCCTGCTCTGATAAGTAAGTAACATTGATTTATTATTATTATTATTATTATTATCATTATTATTATTATTATTATTATTATTATTATTATTATTATTATTGGTATTAATACTATTATAATTATTTTGGTCATTTTCACGGATTATTTTTGATAAAAAATATTTTCAAATTATTCTCACTGGGAATCTTTGGTAACTTTCTATTGGGGTAGGCTTGACCTATTTTCCAGGTTGAATTAAAACAATACTAATTATTATTATTATTATTATTATTATTATTATTATTTTTGTTATTATTATTATATTATCATTTTCACGGGTTATCTTTAATAGAAAATATGTTCAATTTAATCTCAATGGGAATCTTTGGTAACTTTTCCTTGCGGTAGGCGTGGCCTATTTGCCAGGTTGGATTAAAGGTTATTATTATTATTATTATTATTATTATTATTATTATTATTAATATGTTGTTATTTTCACGTGTTATCTTTAATCAAAAGTCTGTTGAATCTATGCTGACCAGGAACCCTTGGTAAATTTTCCTTGCAGTAGGCGTGGCCTCTGCCAGGTTAGATTAAATTTATTAAAACAGTCTTCCATTGGCTTTGACAGAGATTTGACAGGACTAAAACATTTTATTATTATTATTATTATTATTGTTGTTGTTGTTGTTGTTGTTGTTGTTATTATTATTTCCACGTCTTATCTTTAATCAAAATTATGTTCAATTAATTCTGACTGGGAACTTCTGGTAACTTTTCTGTGCGGTAGGCGTGGCCTCTTTGTTAGGTTAGGTTAAATTGATTAAAACAGTCTTCTATTGGCTTTGCCAGAGATTTGACAGAACTAAAACATTTTATTATTATTATTATTATTATTATTATTATTATTATTATTATTATTATTGCTGTTGTTATTATTACTAGTATTTCCTCGTATTATCTTTAATCAAAATTCTGTTCAATTAATTATGCCTGGGAACTTCTGGTAACTTTTCTGTGCGGTAGACGTGGCCTCTTTGTTAGGTTAGATTAAATTTATTAAAATTCTTCCATTGGCTTTGCCAGAGATTTGACAGAACTAAAACATTTTATTATTATTATTATTATTATTATTATTATTATTATTATTATTATTATTGTTGTTATTCTTACTAATATTTCCACGTGTTATCTTTAATCAAAAGTCCGTTCAATTAATTCTGACTGGGAACTTCTGGTAGCTTTTCTTTGCCGTAGGCGTGGCCTATTTGCCAGGTTGAACTAAAACACCATTATTATTTGTACTATTCTTCTTTTTCTTCTTCTTCTTCTTATTCTTCTTCTTCTTCTTCTTCTTCTTCTTCTTATTATTATTATTATTATTGTTATTATTATTGTTATTGTTATTATTTCCACGGGTTAATTTTAATCAAAAGTCTTCAATTTATTATGACTAGGAACCTCTGGTAACTTTTCCTTGTGGTAGGCGTGGCTTCTTTGCCAGGTTACATTAAATATATTAAGACAGTTTTCCATTGGCCTTGACAGAGATTTCTACTCCTGGATTGATCGCAAGTATGGGAAATGCTACACTTTCAATTCCTTTAAGACTAGGAGCATCAAAACGTTAATGGAGGCAGGACCATCAGTAAGTGGAAATAAACATTTTTATGTATACATTGTTATATTTGAGGGTTTTTATTATTATTATTATTATTATTATTATTATTATTATTATTATTACAAGCTGAGATATAACCCTAGGGCTCCAACAGACAAAAATAGCCCAATGAGGAAAGGAAACAAGGAAATAAAATAACTGCACGAGAAGATGTAAACAATCAAAATAAAATATTTAAAAAAAGGAAGAACATTGAATTAGATCTTTCATATATAAATTATAAAAACTTTAAAAAAAAAACAAGCTGGTATTCATACCAAGAATTTTTTGTTGATATAAACACTTTTTTAAGTGCTTGTATATATATATATATATATATATATATATATATATATATATATACTGTATATATATATATATATATATATATATATATATATATATATATATTTATATTTATATATACTGTATATATATATATATATATATATATATATATATATATATATTTATATATATATACATACATACATACATACATACATACATATATATATATATATACACACACACAATTATATGTGTTGTATGCATGCTTGCACTGGCATATCATGCTTTGAATTGATATTCATTTTCCAAGAAAAAAGGAGGAAATTCCGGATTCAATGGGAAAATTCCTATGGAAAGAAACTTTACTCATTTTAAGAAGTTTTCCATCAAAATATCGGTATAAATGATAAAGATGACTGGAAAAAAAAAGTGTCTCCAGAAGTACTCAAATTTCATTCTGCGATATCTCATATGGCTTATCGACCACTCAATCAACTATATTCAAGTTTACTAACGACTCAATTTGATAATTAGTTTTTAATTCCTCTTATTGTGATATCGTGTCTCTTCAAGGATCACGGTTTTTCCCCGATATCTTATAATGAATTTATTCGCCTTTTGTGGCGCTTCTGGAGATTTTTTTTTTTCGGCTGCACAAAGTTAATGTAAATTAATAGGGTCGCATTCACTTCTTAATCTTGAATACATCGCCTCATTGCCCCCCCCCCTCTCCCCCTCGGAAATCTTATAGATTTGTTAAAGATAATTTTATTGGTTTTACACCCTTCTCTTCAGTTTCACTTTTACGATATCTAGGGTTTGAAATTGTGCCTCAGTGTAACTTATTATCCCTTCGGAAGTAACATTGGTCTCTGGTACTCTATTCTATACGTTATCTATTCACTTGTGAAGTGCCTTTGAGAGAGGAGAAGGGACACTCAGTCTCCCAATAACTTTAAGCTCTTCTTGTACGTGCATTTCACACTTTATTATTATTATTATTATTATTATTATTATTATTATTATTATTTGCTAAGCTACAACCCTTGTTGGAAAAGCAGGATGCTATAAGCCCAGGGTCCCCAACAGGGATAATAGCCCAGTGAGGAAAAGAAATAAGGAAAAATAAAACATTTCAAGAAAAGTAACAATATCAAAATAAATATTTCCTATATAAACTATAAAAACTTTAACAAAACGAGAGGAAGAGAAACTAGATAGAACAGTGTGCCTGAGTGTACCCTCAAGCAAGAGAACTTTAACCCAAGACAGTGGAAGACCATGGTACAGAGGCTATGGCACTACCCAAGTCTAGAGAACAATGGTTTGATTTTGGAGTGACCTTCTAGAAGAGCTGCTTACCATACCTAAAGAGTCTCTTTTACCCTTACCAAGAGGAAAGTAGCCGCTGAACAATTTAAGTGCAGTAGTTAACCCCTTGGGTGAAGAGGAATTATTTGGCAATCTGTGTTGTCAGGTGTATGAGGACAGAGGAGAATCTGTAAAGAATAGGCCAGACTATTCGGTGTTTGTGTAGGCAAAGGGAAAGAACCGTAACTGGAGAGAAGGGTCCTATGTAGTACTGTCTGGCCAGTCAAAGGACCCCATAACTCTAGCGGTAGTATCTCAACGGGCGGCTGGTGCCCTGGCCAACCTACTACCTACTACCTACTACCTGATAACTTAGTTAATGTTAAAATTACCTCTAATGCTTTATCAGTGTTATTCCATTTGTGACGTTCTAATATATTTGATAAGTCTTATTTCTCGTTTAGGGTATAAAAGGACATATTCTATGATATACTCTCTCTCTCCATTTATATTATTTTAACTGTTTAATATCTATATCTATATGAGTTGTGTAAATTAATAGCCTTCTATTCATCTGTCATTCCATATCATTAGATTATATTATACGAGTGTTTACATCACCAATTCTCTCTCTCTCTCTCTCTCTCTCTCTCTCTCTCTCTCTCTC
>NC_090734.1:16230013-16232513 GCF_036898095.1 Palaemon carinicauda
TATATATTATATGCTTTTGGGACTCTCCAATGCAATTTTTTTGCATGAATTTTCATTATTCTTCAGCTTATTTAAGTTTTTAGACGAAAGCCTCTGGTTTAATGAACGATGATTATTCCTTTTCTTCATACTGTCTACACTACAGCACTGTTTCGACAAAACTTTGTCCTTATCATGTGATTGTTAAGTTTATAATTTCTTTTATACATCAGCTTCTTCAAATGTTACGGATAATCATGTTGAGACTATATTTTAAAGAAATAAAAGTTTTGAAAGTTAAAGATTAAAATGTGGAAATTTTCAAAATTCAAGAGATCCGTCGATTTTGGAAACAATAATGGTTGATATATATATATATATATATATATATATATATATATATATATATATATATATATATATATATATATATATTTGGATGAAAATCAACACAATATCGTGCTCATATATAATTAAATTTCTATCTCCTACTTGGATCGAACCCAGTCCCTTCAAATGAAAGGCAAGAAAAGAAGTCGGAACCTAACTTCTAACTGCTATCCTAGCACTTCTTTTAAAGCCGCTGGTAGCATGATTGGTAGCGACCTTGCCTTCCATTTGAAGGGGCTAGGGTTAGATCCAAGTATGAGTCAGAATTTTATGTAGTTTTATATATATATATATATATATATATATATATATATATATATATATATATATTATATATATATATATATATATATATATATATATATATATATATATATATATACATATTATGATTAAGTAATGTATGCTAAAGGCTCCCCTCTTCCACGCCTCCTCAGTGGGAAAGCCTCATAGGGACCGTGGGAGGGACACTGGGCCTGGTCATTGGACTGTCCGTTGTCACAGTGCTCGAGTTCGTTGAGTTCCTCCTCGACGTCGCCTTCATGTTCTGCAGGAGGCGAAGGCGAAGGCGTGGCAAAAAATCGGGAGGAGGAGTCGCTGTTGGCGGAAGCAGAGAAGGTACGGGTTAATGGGAATGTACACTTGCGTGTGTGCGCACATACTCATTCATGCAAGTGTACTGTATATGTATATAAATTTAGCTGTGCGTGCGCTCACTTAATTATTCATATATATATATATATATATATATATATATATATATATATATATATATATATATACACGTGTGTGTGTATTTGTGTATATATATATATATATATATATATATATATATATATATATATATATATATATATGTACACGTGTGTGTATAACTCATAGGAGCACATAATATTTAATGGCAAAAACAATACAATGAAAAAAAAAATATAGGTCTGCCGAGACTTAATTCTATTAAGAAATTAGATATTCCGATAATAAGGACAATTAAAAAAAATACATTACAGCGAAACTAACGCATTAATAAAATTGCCTTTATTCCTAGCCATCCCACCCGGAGGAGCTGAGGTTACCCCAACGCCATCTATTGGGAAAGATGCTAAGGACGATCGTTACATGACTTACGTGCCAGTCATCACGATAAACTCTATTGTTACTTACGAAGACAAATAGATGTTACCTGATTCTTCGTGAGAGAATTTAAAAGGATTGACAGGATTTTGTAAAATTTTATAAGATTTTGGGGGAAATTTGGTAGGATTCTGTAGGATTTTTTATAAGATCGAGAAGAAACATCAACATGATTTTTTTATAAGATCAAGAAGAAACCTCAACAGGATTCTGTAGGATTTTTATAAGATGAAGAAGAAACCTCAACAGGATTCTGTATAAGATATTTTATAAAATCAAAAAGAAACATCAGCAGGATTCTGTAGGATTTTTTATAAGATCAAGAAGAAACATCAACTGGATTTTGTAGGATTTTAAAATATTTTGAGGGATAGTTAATAAGATTCTGCAGGATTTTAAAACATTTGGAGGGAAACTTGATAGGATTCTGTAGGATTTTTCATAAGATCATGAAGACACAACAGGATGTTGTAAGATTTTAATGTAACCTGAGTGAAAACTTGATAGCATCCTATATGATTCTTTATAAGACCATATATAAACATCAACAGGATTCTGTCAAATTTAGGAATATTTTGAGGGATGCTTCATAGGATAATTATTATTACCATTATAAGCTAAGCTATAACCCTTGTTGGAAAAGCAGGAAGCTATAAGCCCAAGGGCTCCAACAAGGAAAATAGCACAATGAGGAAAGGAAATAAGGAAAAATTACAAGAGAAATCTAAGAACAATAACAACATTGAAATAAATATTTCATATATAAACTAAAAACTTGAAAATAACAAGAGGAAGAGAAATAAAAGAGAATATTGTGCCCGAGTGTACCCTCAAGCAAGAGAACTCTAACCCAAGACTGGAAGACCATGTCACAGAGGCTATGGCACTACTCAAGACTAGAGAACAATGGTTTGATTTTAGAGTTTCCTTCTCCTAGAAGAGCTGCTTACCATAGTTAAAGAGTCCCTTCTACCCTTACCAAGAGGAAAGTAGCCACTGA
>NC_090734.1:16237513-16250013 GCF_036898095.1 Palaemon carinicauda
CAATAAGGAATGTATAACAGCGAGGAAGGAAAATAAATAAATAATGGAAATATATCAGAGATAATGAATAAATAATAACATATATTTCAAGATCAGTAAGAACGTGATAATAGATATGTCTTACTGGATATAAGCTATGAAGACAGCCTTATGTCAGCCTGTTCAACAAAAAATATTCACTGCAAGTTTAAACTTCTGAATTTCCATCAATTCAACTGTGATTAGGAAGATCATTCCACAACTTGGTCACAGCTGGAATAAAACTTCTAGAATACTGTCTAGTATTGAGACTATAATGGAGATGGCTGTACTGTTAGAACTAACTGCAGGATTACGTAGAGGACGGTACAGTCTCGGAAAATATGAATGTAAAGGATAACCAGAATTATGAAAAATCTTATGCAACATGCATAAACAACAAACTGAACGATGATGCAAGAGATTATTATCAAGATCAGGAATAATAAATTTAACAGACCGTAAGTTCCTGTCCAAAATTATTTTCTTTCTGAAACGATTAAAAGTTTGGAATTGTTTAAGAAATATGTTAGTATTCTAAATAATGTTATTGCTTTTGAAGTTTCTACTAAATTAGCCTTTGAGTTATTAAAGATAATAAATTAGCCTTTGAGTTATTAAAGATAATAAATAACCAGGAACTGGTTAATTAATCTGCTGGTTCCCTACACGTATGGCCTGTTTTATGGAGATAAATGGTCAGTATTATGGAATATATATAGCCCATACAGCCAGTATACTGTCAGTTGTTCACATATGTGAATGTTACTAAAGATTTTTCATAATTCAAATCCTCCATTGCGCTTAGATCTTCCCGGACTGTACCATCCAGTACTTATTACTAAATATGTCTTTAATTCTTGGGCGACATCAAAAAGCTTAATACTACAAGAGATATGTCTTTAATTTATGGCGACATCAAAAAGCTTAATACTATATAGTATTCTAAAATTTTCAACCAGCTGTGACCAGATTCTGGAATGATCTTCCTAATCTGGCAGTTGAATCGGTGGAATTTCAGAAGTTCAAATTTTTTATAAATTCTTTTTATGTTGAGCAGTTCTCGTTTGATAGTCTGTACATGACTGATCCATTTCAACGTTGTTACGGATCTTAAAATATATTATGCATTTCTTTAATAACTTCTTCAATATTGTTTATTTGCTATTCCCTTATTTCTTTTCCTCACTGGACTACTTCATCTGTTGAAACCCTTGGGCTTGCATTTTACTTTCCCAAACAGAATAGTAGCTTGGTCCGAAGTAATTATAGTTTATTGACTAGGTATCACAGATTATCTCTCTCTCTCTCTCTCTCTCTCTCTCTCTCTCTCTCTCTCTCTCTCTCTCTCTCTCTCTCTCTATCTCTCTCTCTCTCTCTCTCTCTCTCTATATATATATATATATATATATATATATATATATATATATATACACAGCTATTTCTATATGATAAGGAAGATGAAATATCACCGGAAGGAGATAATATTAATGAGGCGGAATCATTTAGATATTTAGGAACTATGATCTCCAATACAGGATCTTTAGAATTTGATTTTAATGAAATAATAAAAAAACAAAATCAGGCAATGGCTAAGTTAAGTAAAATTTTGAAATCAAATCGTCTAAAAGTACATATGAAAATCAGGCTATATATCAGTTTAGTGAGATCGGTGTTACTTTGAAGACATGAGTCGTGGTAGGACCATGAAACAGTCTCCAACAGATTTAGTAGATTAGAGAATAAAGCCCTCAGAAGGATATTGAGAGTTAAATAGCAGGACATGATGAGAAATGAAACTGTGAGAGAGATTACTCGAGTGCCAAGTGCCATATATAGATGAGATCATGATGAGGAGTAGATGGAGATGGTTTGGGCATTCTCTTCGCACTCCACAAGAAAAATTAGTTAATCAAATGTTCACCTGGGCTCCACAAGGCACTGGTAGAAGAGGACCTAAGCCTACATGGCTGAGGACCTAAATATGAAGTAGGAGATGATCAATGGAGAAGTATTGAATTAAAAGCTCAAGACAGAATCGACTGGCGAAATCTAACCGAGGCTCTTTGCGTCAATAGGCGTAGGAGGAGATGATGATTTCTCTAGTCCACTGTAGATGAAAGACTCCAGACATATGATGATTTCTCTAGTCCACTGTAGATGAAAGACTCCAGACATATCCTTGTTTGTGTCTGAGATTTGGCCAGTTTTCTTCACAACGCAGGCCATTGTGGATTGGTGATTGTGGGAGACTTTTGTCGAATCGCTCACATCCTACCGACCTATTATGGGTGGCCTTGACTAGCACAGCTTTGCTGATCGTGATTATACACAAACCCTTTCACCACGTTAAGTTATCCCCACTAAGAAAGGATTATATATATATATATATATATATATATATATATATATATATATATATGTATATATATATATATATATATATATATATATATATATATATATATTATATTACATATAGTGTATGCATATATATGTGTGTATATAGTATATTAAGATATGTATATTATATATATACAGTATATATGTGTGTGTGTGTTTGTTCAAATGACCACAAATACTTTTGATATCGAATTCTCTCTGCAATGGAGCAAAGCATTGCACACATGGCGATATTCCTTTTATCCGCAGCCTTTAGTAATATACGAGGCGAGGTTTAGGTCTGCGTAGCATTATTATTATTATTATTTTATTATTATTATTATTATTATTATTATTGTTATTATTATTATTATTATTATTACTACTACTACTAGCCAAGCTACAACATTAGTTGAAAAAGGAGGATGCTATAAGTCCAAGAGCTCCAACAGTGAAAATAAACCGGTAAAGAAAGGAAATAAGGAAACAGTTAAAATAGTGTGGCCGAGAGTACCCTCAAGCAAGAGAACCATAACCCAAGGCAGTGGAAGACCATAGTACAGAAGCTATGGCACTCCCAAAAACTAGAGAAATTTTTTTTTTTTATATTGGAGTGTCCTCCTAGAAGAGCTTCTTACCATTCTGCTTTCCAATTGGTGTTGTAACCTTGGCTTTTGATAGTATCCATTATAGACTTAAAACACCTTTTAAGTATCCGAGATTAGCGATCAGATCGTCATTTCCTAAGCGGGAGACGGACAAATGTTAAAAACTGTGAATATATTTCCTCGTCTATTTAACTTGATATGTTGGTCCGTCATTTGTTTAATATATAAATCAAAGTATTATAATTTTAGACATTCATTACCATGTTTATTACTAGTTTATTTCCATTTGTTCTTGGTGTTAGTACTATTTAGGATGAATTCCGTATTTTACTTTCGACAAATACTAAGGTTTAGATAAGGAACCCTTTGATTGAGCGTGGAAATACCATTTTCTATAAAGGTACGAATGTTTTCTATAAAGTACATAACTGGGAGACTAGCGCAAGTTCCCCTTACGAAGTCCCAACTTACATAACCTTTCAAGTGTTGTGCCTTGTATTTTGAAGAGCAGTCAATAGAGAGAAACTGATTTGGAAAGCTTTATTAGTATATTGAAAAAACAAATTATTGATATATGTTCGATATAAGAATAGCCATTTAAGACTGATAGTCATGTATATACTAGATAGTTTATCCAGTTTTTTATTTTTTTTTTATGAAATTTTCGAAAACTGAATCATAAAAGGCTTGAAGATCTTGGCATTCTGTCGCAGCATAACTGATGTATATGTTGACATGAGATGCAATGTTTACGAAACAATCAAATGAAATAAATTGGATCAAACCATGATTGTCGTTTTGGTAATATCTTAATTTGTGTGGGCAATACTCTCATCATTAAATGGAAAACTGAATCAATTGACGGGAGAAAAGAATTTTGATGCGTATACCCAAGTTGAAGAAAAAAGTCCCTTTTTGGGTGAACTTGTAAGCAATTATAAATCCTGGCATTGCTTGCAGGTTAGTCATCTATTTCAAATTTTCATTCATAATTATAATCAAGAAGTCGAAATGTAGTTTTTTTTTTCTTTTTTTATGTACATTATACTCCAGGACAAGGGGAGATCTAGGCTCCAGCGTTGGCATGTGGACATTTTCGAAAATACGTCATTTTCTGTATTTTTAGAAGTTTGTAATATATTGGAATTTGTCATTCCTAATAGCAATCCAGAGGCCAAAATGCATCTAAATTATACTCTGTAGGTTAATTCACATTTGATAAATGAGTTAAAATATTGGAATTATAAACCCTTAATTATATCACGTAAAACAATGTTATAGAACATCTAAATTATACTCTGTAGATTAATTCACACTTGATAAATGAGTTAGAATATTGGAATTATAAATTCATATGAATATTACGTAAAACAATGTTATAGAAGTTGAAAAAAACTAGAAGGAGAATGTAGCAATACACTTGCGTAAAGAATTGATAAAGCCAAGAATGTTTTAATCTCGCTTACAGTTTGTCATCTATGTATATATTGTCTCTTTCGTGCTTTCGTGTTAGCTCCCTCACGTGCACGTAAACACACCTGCTCTCTGACCACGCACATAAGCAAGTATCTCTCTCTCTCTCTCTCTCTCTCTCTCTCTCTCTCTCTCTCTCTCTCTGGGGATAGACGCTGCCTGATCATCGGTCTGTTTAGATTTAAAGTACAATTGTTTAAAAGTGGGAGTCTATGGGAAGAAATGTTCATACCACTCGTGTAAAACTAATCATATACAGTATGTATGCATGCATGTATGTATGTATATATATATATATATATATATATATATATATATATATATATATTATATATATATTGTATAGATATATAATTACATATATATATATATATATATATATATATATTTATCTTTATTTATAAAAACACACACACACACACACACACACACACACACATATATATATATATATATATATATATATATATATATATATATATATATATATATTGTCTAAATATTATGTATTATTTACCAAAATGTCAAGTGCACGCATTAGTGTATCTCTCGAAAGCACCATCCTCTTGTTACTAAAATGTCTTGTGTGCGACAAGAAAAAAAAAATAAAGAATAAAAGTAACAATAAAGGATAATTTTTTATTTGAGTTTTCATCCCGTCATGAAACTATATAATAGAGGTCAAACATTTCAAACATTCATATAGTTAGACAAAACAGTTATGTTTTTTTTTGAAGATTCGTCCTTTTACCTCAAAGTCAATAAAGAGAATCCCCTCAGGTGGAAGCAAGACAGGTAAAAGGGGCTGTTGATGAGAGTTGTATAAAATATGGGTCCCGTGCCAGTCCAGAGTTAGTGTCCCTACGGCCGGCGCAGTGTGAGGATCGGTGTCGTGACCCTCCGTCATCTCGTCGTTGACTCGCGAAGAGGGAAGTGCCTCTCAGGCTGAAATTGACATTTAAGTCATCCGAGAGGAATATATCTTTCAAGGGGGAGATATTTTCGGAGGAATTGTTGAACAGCCTGGGGGACATGGCACGGCACATTTCGGAACTGTGTGGAAGACTTTGAAAGATAAGAATGCGGAAATATATCATACTTTGCAAGACGGGACTGCCATGCCAAGACTTGTATAAAAATGCCTCATTTTTCCATTTTAAATGCTTGTAATAGTTAATGCTAAATATCAATCTTACGAAGCAGTTGGTGGAGTAAAAATAAATGTCGAAATCGGAAAAAGTAATGGTTGACGCATGAGGCTTTGAAGCAAAAAATTAATTTGAAACAAAACATCAGTTTAGCAAATGTTGTAACAGCAGTGTAAGATTCTCCCAAGCATTTGAGCCGTTTGTCTTTGCTTGGCGAATTATCTGCGGAGAGGAAGAAGGTAGAGAGAGAGAGAGAGGGGAGAAAGAAAGAAACAAGAAAAATAAAGAGATCGAATTGAAAATGGATGGAGTATCGATTTAGCAAAAGACACTAGTTGAGGGACATTGTTATTCATCATCCAAATCTTAAATGTGAATTCTTTTAGTTTTTCCACGATTTCCTTATTTTTTAATTTTATTTTCCTTTCATTGGTGAACATTTACTAATTTGGTTAATACTGATAAACTTTTTCTACATATATTTCTGGATTTGTTTAATTCGCAAAGTTATCCACAACCTTGAAATTTTGAAAGAAAATTTAAGATTTCTTAAACGAAAGTGAACGATGCTATCATGAAATAAACAAAAATCTACAGGTTTATGTACGAATTGAAAAAAAGATTATTATAGATAGCGAAAAGTGATGTAAAGTGACTAAGTAAATATTTACTTATTTTTTAATTTAAAATTCGATTTAGAAATTATAAGAGACGAAATCTGAGTGAAAACGTTTTGATATCACCTGATGGAGTGAAGAAATATTTAAAGTGAGGCTAATTAAGTAGTTTAAGAAGTTATCTAATAGATCTTAAAAGTTGAGTGACATGCAAAAAATCAGAACATACCAGAAATTACAAATGTGAGCTTCCACGGGCTTTTTAAACATAACTTAACTGGAGAAGGCGACAGTTATCAAACTTTTGGATCTCCGGATGCGATAACTAAGTTTTACTTTTCTGAGGTACGGCCTGGAAGTTTCACTTCTCTCAGATAAGTTGACGAAGTTCCATTTCACTGAGATAAGTACAAGAAGTTTATTTTTCTGAAATATGGTAGGGAAGTTTGACATCTCTTAGATAAGTTGACGAAGTTTCAGCTCGCTAAAATACAGTACGTCCAAGGATTTTTACCTCTTTCACACGTTTCATTTCTCACATATATTGAAGTGTTCCCTTACTGTCCAAAGCCCTCAAAGTTCCAGTAAAGAAGTTTCCCTTCCTTATTTCCACCAGAGTTTCGTGTCTTCAACTCCACCAGAGATCCCGGGACAATTCTCCCAGAAACCTTCATGAAGTTTTGTGTCCTCAGCTCTACCAGAAGTCGCTGGACAATTCTCCCATAAACCTACACTTGACAATTCTCCCATAAACCTACACTAAGTTTCGTGTCTTCAGCTCCACCAGAGATCCTTTGACAATTCTCCCATAAACCTACACTAAGTTTCGTGTCTTCAGCTCCACCAGAGATCCTTTGACAATTCTCCCATAAACCTACACTAAGTTCCGTGTCTTCAGCTCCACCAGAGATCCTTTGACAATTTTCCCATAAACTTACACGAAGTTTTGTGTCTTCAGCTCCACCAGAGAACCTCGGACAATTCTCCCAGAAACCTAAACGAAGTTTCGTGTCTTCAGCTCCACCAGAAATCGTTGGGCAATTCTCCCATAAACGTAGACAAAGTTTCGTGTCTTCAGCTCCTCCAGAGATCCTTGGGCAATTCTCCCAGAAATCTACTCGAACTTTCGTGTTTTCATCACTCCGTGAAAATGAGAGGAATCTATCAAAGTCCCAAACTGAACGAGATCCGAAGAACCGAGCACAAGGGGATTGGCATCAGCAGCCCTCCCCTGCATTGAGAAAGAGGACAGAAAAGGACAAATGAGACGGGTTGCCCGACCCTTTGTCACAAGTGACAGGCACAAATAGACTCCTAATGACAGTGAGAGATGTGCCTTCGCGGATAGATAGAAAAAAATGCCGGTGTGACTTACTCTATCCAAGTCATAAGGAGCGATAGTCTCTGGAAGGTAAGATTGGATAGAATCTGTGGATAAATTTTGTGTTAATTTTAAAGTTTATGAGTTTGTCGCTTGTCGAGCTTAACTTAGTTTTTTGCTTGAAATTATTTTTTTTTATTAAAATTATACTGAAATTTTTGTTATATACTGGCTTTTCTATACAGAAGTTAATTATAAAATAAAATGTTTCATTAGTATGAATAAGTATAAACAAGGTTTTGGGGAATTTTTTTCGATTCGATATTTATTTATAAGGATATAAATGTTTCGGGAAAATTAAATATTTAGATATTTGTAAATAAAAATATTAAAGTTTGGGAAAATAAACTGTTTTAAATGTATACAGTTTTATATATATATATATACATATATATATATATATATATATATATATATATATATATATATATACATATATATATATATATATATATATATATATATATATACATATATATATATATATATATATATATACATATATATATATATATATATATATATATATGTATATATATGTATATATATATATATATATATATATATATATATATATATATATATATATATATATATATATATTTATATATATATATATAAAAGATACCAAGGTTTTGGGAAAATAAAATTTGTCGATATTTATAAATAAGGAAATCCATTTATGGAAAAATGAATATCAAGTATCTTTAGGTTTGTGACTCAAAAAATTATAATGTGCCGAGTTTCAAAAACCAATTACGTCAGCAACTGGTGGCCATTTTAAAGCTTAACTTTATAATCTTGAGGAACTTATTTTTCCTAAGTAGCTAAATAATTATTTTTTTATGTTCTAGTCATACAAAATATTGATTCTTCTAACTAAATTTCAAAATCGCCATACATGATATCTACAAGCTCCGAAGAAATGAAAATTTGAACTCTAGATGTATGGGTATTTAATATTTTGAAAACTTGGATATATATATATATATATATATATATATATATATATATATATATATATATATATATATATATATATGAGAGAGAGAGAGAGAGAGAGAGAGAGAGAGAGAGAGAATCCAAGTTTTCAAAATATAAGATATATAATATAATGTATATGTGTGTATGTATTTATAGACCGTCTAAATAGCTGGTTATCCTGGTTTAAACATCTCAAGCAGGATCTACCTATCCTTATGCCCTGTTATTTGTACTTAAATTTCCTTTATCGGGTCGCTATAACTTTAACCCTAAATCGAATGAAGTATTTTGAGAAAAATGTAATATTTTGGTATAAAAGTTTGCTGAAATATTCTTTAAGAAAGTTAAAGGGTTGTAAGAAATTGGTGCCATATTCAATTCAGGCTTGGGAATTTTCACCTAACAAATATCTCTCTCTTTCCCCCCCCCCCCCCCAACGGTGATGTCCTGCCTTTCCCCCTCTCCTAGTCTCGGTACCTTGAAGTAATAATCTGTCTGCTTTTGCAACAAATGCTTTAGTGTATATCATCTTATTTACTTTTTTCATCCTTATACTGAGTGAATTTTCTTCTTTTAGTTCAGCTTTTTTTTATCAACAGAAAATGCCCTAAATCTAAGAAAGTTATGTACGATCATAAAGTTGAGACCAAAGATTATTTTTATACATAATCAAAGCCACTGCCTAGACCAGTGGTTCCCAAACTATCTTACCCGACGCCCCCTTTTTGCTTCCAGTAGACCTGTACGCCCCCACTCCTCTCTTTTTTTTATATGAAAGTATTCTTACATTTATATCTGAACATTGTACAGGAAAACAGATTTCTGTTTGTATTACATTTTAATAATGAAAGCCCCTCAAACAAATAATAGTACATTCCAGTAACTAAAAACGAAACATTTCGTTCAAAGTGAGCGAAAAAAGTTTGAACATTAGCAAATTTTATCATTCTATTAAACAAGTAATTCCAAGCAGATGACTTCAAGTCCCCCTTGTATCGTGCTCACGCCCCCCTAGTGGGGCGCGCCCCCCAGTTTAGGAACCACTGGCCTAGACTGTATGGCGAATTAAAATGTGGGTTTTAATATCCGTAGAGTATAATAGTGTTTTTGTCCTCTGATTCGAGTGATGATATTCATAATGATAAATCGCTGAATAATGCTAGCTTACGTAAAGAGATGTATAAGGCTGAATTAAACAAATAAATAGAACGAGAAAGATTATTTAAACCAGCAGGGCTGAGAATACCATAGGAAGGGCGTAGAGTTCTAAGAAGGATAAAAGAATTCTTATAAATAGGGCCATTATTACATTATTTATAAATAACTGAACAGATGGTCTCAATAAAAGATCTGAGTTGCTGTTTCCCTTAGTTGCATCCAGGTTTTGAATGGACTCCCCAGGCCTGTAGCCATTACTTAGGAGGTCTTTGTAATGCATATTTGGTCCATAGTGTCTCCTACGTTTTAGCTTTCGACTTCACTTCTGTTTCCAGCTCATTTTTTATTTCTTGCTCTCTAACCTTCTGGTTTCCTACAGTTGCACCTTGTCGGTGATTTGACCTTCCGGGCCCCCATAAATCTTCATTTTATGTGGCCTATGTGGTAACATTAGTCCTTGACTGGGGTTCAAGTCCCGCTCAAATTCGTTAGTTCCTTTGGTCCTGCAACCTCACCATTCTTGTGAGCTAAGGATGGGGAGTTTGGGGAGTTCTTGGGTAGAGGGATTTAGTTTAAATGTTTAGAGAGTTTTTATGATCTTGTCTAACTTATTCTTTGAACTCGTTTACCGTGTTACTGTTCACTACTTCCGATGTAAGTCTGTTCCATGTATTTACTATTATGTTTGTAAAGAAATTGCCACATTGAGTGGTGGTGTATCTTTTTAATTCCAGTTTGTATCCATTACCTCTGGACTGATTTGTTTTAAGCGTGAGTAGACTGTTTTAATCGTCATTTCTTATTTCTTTAAGAATTTTCAATCCCTCTATTATATGTCCCCTTAGTCGTCGAGTTTGTAGATCTATATCCAAATTGCCTAAGTGGTGGAACTAGTTTAGTGGCCTTAGCTTGCACTGCTTCCAGTCTATCTATATCATTCTGAAGAATTGAGGAATTGTAAAACAAACGAGGAAAAGGAAATAATGAATGTGGATAATTGCGTAAACCGGAAGGAGAAAGAGCGAGTGAATGTATACTGATGAGAGTATCTAAGAATAAAATTAGAATGAATATATTTGGAAGAGAAACGAAAAAGAATAGGAATAGAAGCATAAACGTACACGGGAGAAACGAGAAGGAATGGGAATAAAAGAATAAATGCATAAATATAGACGAAAGTAACGAGAAGGATTTGGAATAAAAAAGAAATGCTTAAATGTAAACGAGAGAAGGCAAGCAACGCTGATAAGAGTAAATGTGAATGAGAGAGGATTATGAGAACACGAATAAAGAGGAGTAGAAAAAATGAATAGTCGAAAAAAGGCCAAGAAAAAAAGGTAGAAGAGGAAGGTCAAGAACAGTGAAGTCTACCCCGGGCGAAGTTGTGACAAGTGGTTCATTTGTCACAGGAAAAACCCAATGTTTTATGTAACCCTTTTTTTTCTCTAATTACCTGATTGTGTAAGAATTGACCGTGAGTCTGTTTTTATTCTGTTTTGTTTTTAATTGTAGGATTTGAAGAAGATCGTCATTTTTATTCGTTTATTATTTCTCACATTATCTCGTATCAAAGCCATCTTTGTTTATTTCATTTAGCTGGAGACAAATGTCTTAATATATGCATTTATTTAAATGCATAAATCTTATTCTTAAGTTATATTTTTATAATTATTGTTATTATTTATTTATTTATTCCTATACTTATTTGATATGTATATAACATGAAAACTTTCATTATATCATTCAGCAGCATACAAACGTTTTAATATAAGGTTTTATTGAAATGTATAAATTTTGTTTTGGGATTAAGAAATTACTTTTATGTAGCCCAAAACTGTAACTGCTTTATAAATATGTCCAATAAGTTACCATTGTGGCTTTTTACCTCCGCCAACGAAGATGGAAGGAGATTATGTTTTACCCCCTGTTTGTGTGTTTGTTCGTTTGTGTGTTTGTGAACAGCTTCCTGGGCATAATTTTAATGGTAGAGTAATGAAACTTGCATGGATTAACTGATATGTAAAAAGCTAGGAATGATTAAATTTTGGAAGGTCAAGGTCACAGTCAAGCAGAATGTCCAATTCACGTAATTAGCATCGTTGTCACAGAGACTTCCAACTTGGTTCATATTTGAGTGTATGAAAATCCACGCCAATTAATACTTGTTAAAGTCGAAGATCAAGGTCCAGCAAAAAGTCAAATTCCGGTCATCAACCATACGGCCATAATTTTAATCGTAAACTAATGAAACTTACAGGGATTTTAAACTGATATGTAAAGAGCTGGAAATGATTAAATTTTGTAAGGTCAAAGGTCAAGGTCACAGACGAGCAAAACGTCCAAATTCAGTCCAAAAGTTCGAGAAATAAGCTGCCTTGGCGGAGGTTTGTGCTCTATGGAGTGCCCCTTTAGTTTTTTTTTATTGTTTTTCCGATGCGCAAATTTCATATTTATAACCTTGTGGCTTATTAGGTATATTTTAAACCCAACGATATAAGGGATGGTCCGTTCTCTGCTCTTGATTAATTGGGCTGTCTGTTTAAATCATATTTTGGGATTGAGGGTAATTATTTTGTTTATAAATTCCCTCCGAATTAGTTAATTCGTTATGAAACCCCCTTGAATTCTCTTCCTGAAGTGGCGAGTTGAATTCTATTTTTCATGAATTTTAGTTCGTCATTTGTGATACCTTTTATCCTCTAGATACACCAAACTTTTCTCCACCACAAAG
>NC_090734.1:16255013-16267513 GCF_036898095.1 Palaemon carinicauda
GAAAGAAAAAGGGGAGCCGCTCCCAAGGCTTCCCTATCCCCCGATTCGTATGCGTGCCTGGCGCCAATCCTGGCGCCATCTGTATTCCCTGTAGCGTACACGAGGTGCTACAGATACTGTATGTAGGGAGGGGTCCTACAGCCCTTTCTTAGAAAGGCAAGGGCGGGTCCATCAGGACGACATGGCCATCTCACCCAAAAATAGATTTTTCGCTTCGCTCAAAATCCGTTTTTTGGGCTCAAGCCATGTCGTCCTGATGGAAGTGTACCAGAGCATTACTGTATCTGTGGATTCTCAGAACGTGCCGTACTCCCCGGAGGTAATTTTTTCCCGGTCGACTAGACCTAGAGACCTAAGATGTTACCGTTATACATCTTTTCAACTAACTATAAACTATGTTAGAGCTTCCTGCCCCCTACAGGGAAGAGTCCTACTAGACTCTGGAAAGTCTCGAAGAGTACATATATCTATGTATGAATACCAGGCAAGCTAATATAGTGGTCTCGCCCTATATTAAGTAAAGCATAGTTTGTATAGAACCACTGCGTCAATATATATTGACCAGTAATCCGCACAATACTTGTATTGGACAAAGGTTTATATCCGCATAGGAAGAAACTAATAAAACCGCCCTCGTCCCTTTATGGGACGGAGTCCTCCCATTAGGGGACTACATAAACCAATGCAACATAGCTTGCATAACAGAACAATTCTATCAGAATTATCCCAGATAAGATACATAGAATATATAGCGAAAATTTTAAAAATGTCGTCCTGATGGAAGTTCCTATCATCAACCTCTTTGACCACATCGGTAGGGAAAAGGTCTTTTCCCCAAATGTTGGAGGAGATTAACTTCCTTGGCTCGTGTCTCACGAAGCCCCGGCGAACACGAACTCCCTGCAAGCTCTCCTTGCCTTGACGAAGCCATAAAGGTCCTTCGTCACTGTGGCTAGGTGAGACTTAGCCACTACCATGAACATTTCATGGACCTTGGGGTCACTTGCCATCGTCTCAAGAGTAGTCTGATGAGACATTGAGGCAGCCAGTCTTTCTTTTGTCTCGAACTCTCTTCGTAAAAGAGATTCGGACAGCTTGGGGAGGTCCTCGCCGAATTGCCGTCCGGCAATATCAGCCTCCAACTTTCCCACTGAGAATGTCAGATGGACATCCTTCCAGTCTTTGTGGTCCATAGGCAGGGCCAGGGACAAGGGTTTACACTCCTCCAGGGAGGGGCAAGGCTTGCCGGCCTCGACTGCCTTTAGGACAGCCGCAAACCCTTTCTGTAAAAAGGGGAAGGCTCTATCAGGAGAGGACACAAAAGAAGGGAGCTTCTTGCTCAATGCAGCTACCTTCGAGTTAGAGAAGCCCCTCTCTTTCATCGAGGATGAAAGTAGGGCTTGAGCCTTAGCGTGGTCCATAATAATGACCTCCTTCGGCTCTGTCTCCTCCCTTGAAGCTGGTTCTTTTCTCAGCCGGACATAGCAGTCCGGATATGATGCCTTGCTGGGCCAGAATTCTACCTCCTCTAGGGGAACTGAACCCAGCTTATCCGAGATGACGATCTTTCCAGTCGTCATCGGCATGTGCTCAGCATACCTCCATGGGTTAGCATCTGAGCATATGGGAAGGTCTTTCACATTGAGCCTTTTCCGGGGCCCATGTGATTCTGCCAGGGACTGCATACGCAGTTCCATTGCAGCCGCCTTCTCCTGATTCTCCTTCTGCATTTGTTGGATCATTCCAACAATCGAAGAGAGGGCCTGTCCCAGTTCTACTGGGAGACCAGCCGATGTTGAGGGGATAGGCTCCGGCATCTGAACCGGAGTAGCCGACACCTCGTCGACCACATCCTCTACGACATCCGGGGTTTGAACTTCATCCTGACCTTCTGCCAGGAGGTCTTCTTCCAAACGTTCGTCCAGGTCAGACATCCTGTCATCCAACTGGATGTCTTGCATCGCAACTGCGACTTCCACGTCCACCTGGACTTGATCTTGAGGGATCTCCTCTTGAGGCTGGGGAATCACTGCATCAGCTGATGCCTGGGGAAAAAGATACGCCCTCATCTTCTCACTTGGAAGATAAGGGCCAGAGGTGTTCTTCTTGAAGCCCCTTACCCAAGTACGAAGCTTTTCCCTTGCTATATCCCTTGATTCCGCCGTCCTAGGGGAATCAAAAGCCTCAGTAATCAGGTTAGTGCATACAGTACATACCTGAGGGTCCCAATACTGGAGATCATCCTTGGAGACAGCGCATGCTGCGTGTCTCCTACAACACTCATGTCCGCAGAGGTTCTTGCTGCGGACATTGCAGAAAACATTTCCGCACTTCGGAGGGTCCTCCTGTAAAGAGAAGAAATTTCCATGAGTATCAAGTGAACTATGTATCACTGGATATGCATATTATAGCATAACAATTCATAAAGGAAAGACACACACTTGTGTTTCCCTCACAACCCATTGTTGCAGCCTTCCAGATAATAAAATCAAAATGGTTTATCTCTTCTAGAGTAACCAATGCAAGGTTTCCAGAGGAAACAGGTGGAGCTCACACCTAAGCAATGATTTTAAAATCCTGGATAATAGACAGGGAAGAACTCAGCTTCCTATCTGAGGGCAACAGCAAAGGGCCGTGCAAGAAAACACAATTGTGTTAGAAGATACAGTGCTGTACCAAAACCTTTACTATAGTTTTCTTCTTACTATATATGCTATACCGAAGAATACTAGTACAGTATAAGGGGGATGTGTGCCGGCCTGCCTTTGCCGGCCGGCACACACCACAACTAGCTTTAAAGTATACTACTTAACAGCTATAGGGCGGCAGCACTCTGGTTCAAATGCCTGTGCCGGTCGGCAGCTACTGCCGGCCGGTAACAGCCAGTGTTGGCCGGCAATGGCTGCCGGCCAGCAACTACACAAGGTAGTACCCAGCTGCCGGCCACACTCTTGGTGACCGGCAGACAAGGGCTGACATAAGCCGGCCGGCAAAGGTACAAGACCGATGCCAGCCGGCAGCAAAAGAACCAGAGAACCACACCTGCCCGGCTGCCGGCCTCATAGGCCGGCAGCCGGGACAGGTACAGCACTAGAAGAAAATAGAATGGATGCCGGGATAAGAGTGTACACAACCTCCAAGCCCGGCAACCGAAAGAGTGCATATAAGGAAGGGGAGAAACTAATTCAGGCTTCCTTGACCAATGTCGTCCGGCTCTGCCGGCAGGCATGGATGAGGGACCAAGAGAGGTCCGGGCAGCACTCGAAAACATACGACCCTTGCCGGCCAGCAGCTCTGCCGGCCGGCAATGGGCTGAGTCAATTCCACATCCCAACCTATACTAGGTCCGGAAGTAGAACGACGTACAGTACAGTAAGACCCCTGCCGGCCAGCTCTGCCGGCCGGCAAGGTACAGTACAGTAATGGCTAGGCCATTACGGAGATAGAGGGGGAAGGGACAAGAGGGTCCTGCCAACCTTGCTTTAGTGACAGATCACCCGCAGCCAAGAAACTTATCTTAGCCTAAGGGAGATCTAAGGGGAAAGGCCAGCAATACTTGCCAGCTTCCAGAGCACCAAAGCAAGGAAGGCGTTGCTACTCCCAAGGGAAGAACTTATCCTCCCCCGAGAACAGCAACAGGACTTAGTCTGGTCGATCACAAAAGAAGGAATCATAACTACAGAAACCTTCGGTAGTGACCTAAGGGAGCTAAGCTCCCTTTGTATGTGTTAGGTCAGCGAGGGGGACTCTGCCCCAAGCCAGACAACACAGACTCAGACTAAAAACTCTGTTGTTCTGTCCCTCTTGAACCATAACTACAGGAACAGGAAGGTACAGTAACACCCTAGTATAGTTTTATCGAAAATAAATTCGGAAAAAACCACTTAGGAATAAGCCCTAGGCTTAAACAGAGGGAAAGGGATTGCATACCTTCTCCGAAGAAAAGAAAGCAACCGGGGAGTATGATAAAGTATACTAAGGCTCCATAAGCAATTAGCCTAGGCACCAAGAGAATCGATTACCTAATTCACCGAAACTCACACGTATACAATCTTGGAAATATTCCACACAGTCTAAAATGTATAAAATATAGCCTAAAGCTTCAATAAAATTTTAATTACACTCGGAAAAACCAAAATCATGCATGAAGTACTAGGACCAAACGACTAGGCTACATGGCCTAGCGTAGGCCAGAATGGCGAATACTTCGCCAAATAATACTAAGCACGGAAGGAAATCCTATGTAAAGCTAAATAGCTAAAATTTATTAAAGCAAAACAACCAGGAATGTCGCTCTGACTAACTAATTTATACCTAGCGAGCGACAGTGTCCAGGACACCTCTGGTAGGCTACGGCTCTTGTATCAAAGATTAATCCTATTAATCACTCAAAATTTTACCAAGAGCCTACATTTATACATAACAGACACTATACTCAACTTATCAGAGGCCAACGAAGACGAAGAAGCCATGAAAAGCCGAATAAATCCAAGATTTGCGAGAAAAACAGGAAAAAACACCGAGTTGTTAAGCTATTAGTTTCTTCCTATGCGGATATAAACCTTTGTCCAATACAAGTATTGTGCGGATTACTGGTCAATATATATTGACGCAGTGGTTCTATACAAACTATGCTTTACTTAATATAGGGCGAGACCACTATATTAGCTTGCCTGGTATTCATACATAGATATATGTACTCTTCGAGACTTTCCAGAGTCTAGTAGGACTCTTCCCTGTAGGGGGCAGGAAGCTCTAACATAGTTTATAGTTAGTTGAAAAGATGTATAACGGTAACATCTTAGGTCTCTAGGTCTAGTCGACCGGGAAAAAATTACCTCCGGGGAGTACGGCACATTCTGAGAATCCACAGATACAGTAATGCTCTGGTACACTTCCATCAGGACGACATGGCTTGAGCCCAAAAAACGGATTTTGAGCGAAGCGAAAAATCTATTTTTGGGTGAGATGGCCATGTCGTCCTGATGGACCCGCCCTTGCCTTTCTAAGAAAGGGCTGTAGGACCCCTCCCTACATACAGTATCTGTAGCACCTCGTGTACGCTACAAGGAATACAGATGGCGCCAGGATTGGCGCCAGGCACGCATACGAATCGGAGGATAGGGAAGCCTTGGGAGCGGCTCCCCTTTTTCTTTCCCGAATTTGTATCTCGTCAATCACCTCCTACGAGACGAAATCTCTGTCCAGGATGTAGATTGCCATGTGACGTGTCTAGAATACGTCCTCTGATATGTCGCGATATCCCTTTCACGAGGGATACTCGCTCCAGGAGTTAGAATTCTGGTACCTTAAGGTAAATTCTCTGGGAATATCGCCGTAGTTGTAATATACCCTAGGAAGCTACCCTATAGGAACTTCCATCAGGACGACATGGCTTGAGCCCAAAAAAGTATATATATATATATATATATATATATATATACATACACATATACACATATATTATAACTTATCGGTCATGCTCAGTGCCATTGCCAGACGTATAACTGCTTGATCTCTCCAGGGGTGGGGTGGAAAGGTTTGAATCTGTGCGTGTGTGTGCATATCTATCTAAATAACTCATTTTAGAAGGGTCGCGCACACTAGTAATCACTAATAAACTTAGTTTCCACGCTAGTTAGGAATATATATTAACTCCAAAGTATTTATATTTGAAGACTATTCACAATTGATTATCTAATTTGGCACTCGTAAATTTTATCGTCATTAATTCCATTAGTATTATGTCTTAAGTCTTTTTGAAAAACGCAAAATTCTAATCTTCAGGACAATTAACTAAAATGATTATCAATGTTTTTTTTTTGTTTTTTTTTTTCTAACGAAAGGTAGTAAATTAACTAAACGTTCATTTTTTCCGTATTCCCGAAGGCGTGTGACCCTTTGGACCAAATTAAAGAAAAAAAGCTCATGTAATATTTTAAGGTAACTAAGATAAACAGTAAAGCTATTTGCTTACCTTACTGATAAAAGTCGAAAAAGAGTTAAGTATGTCGATGCATTTTCTTCCTAATTAGCTTTAGCAAAGAATATGCAGTAACAAGGAAACAAGAAATTATTAGAAAAATATAGTGGACATTTGAATTACAGTTGTAATTATACATTTATATAGAAGAATATTATTATTATATATTATTATTATTATTATTATTATTATTATTATTATTAATTGCTAAGCTACAACCCTAATTGGAAAAGCAGGATGCTATAAGGCTAGGGGCCTCAACAGGGAAAATAGCCCAGTGAGGAAAGAAAACAAGAAAAAATCAGATATTTTAATAATAGTAACAATATTGAAATATATATTTCCTATATAAACAATAAAAACTTAAAAAAAAAAAGGAAGAAAAGTCGATAGAATGGTGTGCCCGAGTGTTTCCTCAAGCAAGAGAACTCTAACCCGAGACAGTGGAAGACCATGGTGCAGAGGCTATGGGACTACCCAAGACTAGAGAACAGTGGTTTGATTTTGGTGTGTCTTGCTCCTAGAAGAGCTGCTTACCATAGCTAAAGAGTCTCTTCTACCCTTACCAAGAGGAAAGTAGCCACTGGACAATTACAGTGCAGTAGTTAACCCCTTGGGTGAAGAATAATTGTTTGGTAATCTCAGTGTTGTCAGGGGTATGAGGACAGAGGAGAATCTGTTGAAAATAGGCCAGATTATTTGGTGTATGTGTAGGCAAAGGGAAAGTGAACCGTAATCAGAGCGAAGGATCCAACGTAGTACTCTCTTGCCAGTCAAAGGAGCCCATAACTCTCGAGCGGTAGCACCTCAACGGGTGGATGGTGCCCTTGCCAACCTACTACCTATAAGGAAATAGGATATTGTCACATACGGTTGTGGTGGCCAATGTAGTAACGTCCCTGACTGGTGAACGCCAAACTGGGGTTCGAGTCCGCTCAGACACATATAGGTTCTTTAGTCACTGCAGCCTCACCATCTTTATGAGCTAAGGATATTGGTTTGGGGGAGCCTATGGGTCTCTGCTGAGTCATTGCCTGCCCCTCCTTGGTCCTCGCTTGGGTGGAGAGGTGGCATGAGCGCTAATCATATACATATATGATCAGTCTCTAGGGCATTGTCCTGCTTGATAGGGCAGTATCACTGTCCCTCGCCTCCGCCCTTCATGAGCTGTCTTTAAGCCTTTAAACCAATTGGTCTGAAATGTGGTTTTACTGAAATTTTGATTTAAAGACGTTGACAACAATGATGAGTCAGGATAAGAGACAAACCTCAAAGATATGAGAGAAGATAAAAGTATGATGGAAAAGCAGGATATAACGCCAAGAAAAGTACCACAATTAAGGCTAGGTCACGTGCAAGCAAGCACTTATTTTAATGAGAGAAGAAGACAGGTTATTTTCCAGCTAAACCTGTATACATTTAAGAAAAATTGCATCGAAGGAAAACTGGGAATTTAATGAGAAACGAAGAAATAAGATCCGGATGGCTTTTAGCAAGAGTCCACACCAGGCCACTTCAGCCATATTTCGTCTACATCTTCAGATATGGATTAGTGCAGAGTAAAATAAAGTGCCAGCAGCATGGAGAGAGACACATTTAAAGATTTAAAGGCCTTTCATGAATGTCAAGGAACAGTAACATTGCCCTAGCTAGCAAGACAATGACCTAAAGAATGACCTTATATATAAATGATCAGCGCCCAAACCCTCTCTCCACCCAAGTTAGGACCAGTGAGGGCCAGGTAATGGCAGCTATTGACTCAGCTGGTAGACCTACAGGCCTCCCCCAACCCCCCAATCCCCATCCTTTGCTCACAAGTTTGGTGAGATTGCAGGCACTGAATAAACTATCGAGCTTGAAGAAGACTCGAACTCCAGTCCAAAAGAACGTTTGTCATGAACGTTTCCAGTAGGCCACCGCTTGAAAGTATCAGGCTACCTCAAAGACCCATGGGGTCACGCAGGTTCATGGAACGTAGTGCCTTTTACTACTTTTACTAACCCAAACCCAATGATACTGTCTTTCACGACTTCTGAAGCTAGGCGTGTCTTCATCTTTTTTTTTTTTTTTTTTTTTTTTTTTTTTAATGAGAGACATTTTAATAACCAAATAAACTCAGTCTGATGTTTTATTTTAGCGAAAATAGATGCTCTCTTGCATGCGCAACTGAATAACATGACCGGCGGAACCATTAAGATGAGGGCGATCATTTTTTTTAATGAAGTCTCATTTTCGCGATTTTTTTTTTTTTAATGATGGCTAATTTTCGCGAACAATGCATTAACTATTTTATATCTTTTCTTTTGTTTTATTTTGATTTACCGATGTGTGGCATGGAATCTTGAAATAGTTACAATATTAAATAAATATTTTCTGAATCATGTGAAAAATGGAAGCCGAAAACTTATCTGTCTGAGAACTTTCTTGTGGTTGAAGTTTGGTCTTTGCATCAAGATAATAATTAATTCGTGTGAAGTATTTGTTATAGTGAAAAGATGATTTCCAAAGTAAACGGGTAGAAGAGACTCTTTAGCTATGGTAAGCAGCTCTTCTAGTAGAAGGGCACTCCAATATCTAACCATTGTTCCCTAGTGTAAGATAGTGCCGTAGCCTCTGTACCATGGCCTTCCACTGTCTTGAGGTAGAGTTTTCTTGGTTGAGGGTACACTCGGGCACACCATTTAATCTTATTTCTTTTCCTCTAGTTTTTTAAAGTTTTTTTTTTACAATTTATACATGAAATTTATTATTACTTTTTTTATTTAATTGTTAATTACTTCTCTTGTAGTTTATTTATTTCCTTATTTCCTTTCCACACTGGGCCATTTTCCCTGTTGGAGCCCTTTGGCCTATAGCATCCAGCTTTTCCAACTAGGGTTGTAGCTTAGCTATTAATAATAATGATAATAATAATAATAATAATAAGGATAATAATAATGATAATAATATTGCAATTGCAAGGTTCCTGTAACTATTGTTAAAGTATTTTTCAATGATGTTTTATCAATTAACAAATCATCTTATAATTCCTTTCTTGACAATACGGATATCCTGAGACACCTGGACGATGATACAGGGAGATTTATAAAAAAAAAAAAAAATGGGAAAGTCTGGATAAGCTGTGAATATAAAGAAAAAAACATAAAGTTGTGCAAACAACTGAAAAGTCAATTGACTTTCAAATGAAGAAACGGTAAAAAAAAATGGGAGGCGCTTTTTTTTTTTTTTTTTTTTTTTTTTTTTTTATCAAGACGTTCTAAAAATTACCTGATTCTCAGTACCCGAATGGCAGCATTCCTTGAACTTCAAGGAAGTGAGTTTGGCAAAAACAACGTCGCTAATGTTCATATTTATAAAACACAAAATGAGAAAGTCTGGATAAACTGCAAATACAAAGAAAGAACAATACTCCTGTGCAAACAACTGGAAATCAGTTGAGTTTCAAGTAATCTGTGGAGTTACGAAAAGTAAAAAAAAAAAAATGAAATTTTTTTTTTTTTTTTTTTTTTTTTTTTTTTTTTTTTTTTTATCATCAAGACGTTCTGAGAATTACCTGATTTTTCAATATCCGTCTTTTCGACGTTAGCAAAACCCATGAACTTTGGGGGGAACCGAGTTTGGCAAAAACAACATCGCTAATGTTCATAGTTCAATGAGAACCCCGAGGAGAAAATTTGAGTCTTAAACGATCATTCACCCGATTTTTTTTTCTTATTCCCTACTATTGTTTCGTTCTTGGCTACCTTTTGTCTCGTGTGACTGCGTTTTAATGAACGCTATTTCTCTCTCTGTGTGTCTCTCTCTCTCTCTGTCTGTCTGTCTCTGTCTCTGTCTGTCTGTCTCTCTCTCTCTCTCGTCGTGACCCCCCATTTTATGAACTCTCTCGTGTAACGCCGTTTTAATTAACACTATCTCTCTCTCTCTCTCTCTCTCTCTCTCTCTCTCTCTCTCTCTCGTCGTGACCCCATTTTAATAAACTCTCTCTCTCTCTCTCTCTCTCTCTCTCTGCTTGATATCGACCCTGAAGTCATTTGAATGCGACATCGGGATATTTCTCGATAAGATCTACTTAGGTTTGAGTCAATGACTCCGGAGTCAGATTGTTGCTCTTGTGACATACGGTCGAAAGAAGTAAAGAAGAAAAATGACGAAGAGAGAAAAAAAGAAGTGTGAGATGTAAAATAAATGAGATGGAAAGATAAATAGGGAGAAGCAGGAAATGTATTGAAGAAAGGGACGAGGAGAACTATAGGAAATGAGCGAAGGATCAATAGAGATGAAAATAGATTAAGTAAAAAAGAAAAAAAAACTTGAGATTGAAAATGAAGCAGATTAAAAACAGGAGGGAAATTGCAACAGATGAAAAAAACTTAAAAAGGAATATGAAACTAATAATATACTTGAAACGAAATACAAAGTTTAAAGGGAAAATAAAATGAATGAAAAAAATTGAAAAGGAAAATGAAACGAATGAAAAAATTTAAAAGAAGAATTGAACAAATGAACCAAAAAATTAACAGGAATAAAAAACGAATGAAAAAATGTTAAAAAAAAGGCAATTGAAACAGATGAAAACAGAAACTTCTGGAAAATGAAAAAAATGATATGAAGCAAATGAAGATAACTAAAAGGAGAAGGAAAACAAACAAGACACGAGAAAATAGAAGGGAAACAGTGGAAAGAAAATGATGATGATTGTTCGTGTTTTTAGGGTTACCGTGTTTTGCTCATAGCTGCTACTCCTTCGTGTCACACGCCAGATGCCAGTAAGACCAACTTGATCTAAGAAAAAAAAAGAAAAAAAAGAGAAATAAAAAGATAAGAAACTGGTTTAGTCTACCCTGATAGGATTTAAATGTCTTACGTAATTGTCAGCACACCTAGAGACATAAAGGAAGTTTGAAAACTGGTCGTTAAGTTTTCGCTTCTTACCCGTGGTGAATCTCTCTCTCTCTCTCTCTCTCTCTCTCTCTCTCTCTCTCTCTCTCTATATATATATATATATATATATATATATATATATATATATATATATATATACACGTGTGTTTTGTGTGTGTGTGTGTGTACTGTTTATATGCAACAACAAATTCAGCCGTTTTTAGTCTATTGCAGGATAAAGGCCTCAGACATGTCCTTATTCATGACTGGTGTTTGGCCATTTTCATCACCACGCTGGCCACTGCTTATTGGTGATGGTGGGAGACTTTGGTCTGATTATCCTAACTAGTACAGCTTTGCTGATCATGGTTATATACAAACCCTTTCTCTACGTTAAGGTATCTATCTATCTATCTATCTATCTATCTATATTTGCATGTATGTATATGCGTACGCATGAATGTAGCTCGTAAGGTAATAAAGAGGAAAAACTGCAAAAACAAGTAAAAGAGTATGCATTTCTCGGGGGATAAATTGGAGAGTGGATGTGAGCAATAGGAAGGTTAGGCGAGTGATTAAAATCCTGTAAGATGATTTTACTGTCAGATGAAATTGGGAAGGCAGCAGGATATGTGCAAAAGACTGAGAAGAGACTTTAATCTAGGTACGACGAAGTTATTGCTGACCTTGTTAGGTACGATTCTTGAATGACAATTAACTGAAAAAGTAGGGAATGTTTTGTTATGATTTTTTTTATATATATTCGTTATAATATAGGAAGAAATTATACTGTTTAAAATAGCAGTTAAAAGCTTAGCATGGGTGAAATTGAAACAGAGAGTAATTTTGTAAATGGTCCAGTCATGTGGGAAGACTAGAGTGTTGTAAAGTAGCAGTAGAGTAAGATTTGCTATGTATAAAGCTGAAAATGATTAAATTTTGGGAAAGTCAAGCAAAATGTCCAATTCACGCAATCAGCCATAAGTTTGGACATCGTTGTCACAGAGACTTCAAACTTGGTTAGTTTTTAAGTGTATGAAAATCCACGCCAACGAGAATAAGTTGCCGTGGCGGAGGTCTGCACTCTACTGAGTGCCCCTGTAGTTTCAGTTGTAATGGTAGTTTCGATTTTAATTATTTTGATTATGATAATGATTGTAACGTTTATGAGAATGTTAATCTGGTAATTTTCAACGACAATAGACTGTCGTCTCATCGTAGTAATAACAAGGAGTCGCTGCCTTCTGTTATCCATGAATTGTAAAGATAAATCTATAAAAGTATGGTTTCCAAAACAGAGGTCAATGAACCGAAGAACCTTTTCTTTCTTTTGTTCAGAGTGAACGCTATTCCTCTCTCTCTCTCTCTCTCTCTCTCTCTCTCTCTCTCTCTCCTGTAACCTCGGTAAATTGAACGCTGTCTCTCTCTCTCTCTCTCTCTCTCTCTCCTGTAACCCCGGTATATTGAACGCTCTCTCTCTCTCTCACTCTCTCTCTCTTGTGTGACCCCGTTTTAATGAACGCTATTCCCCCCCCCCTCCTCTCTCTCTCTCTCTCTCTCTCTCTCTCTCCAACTTATCAGAGTAGGTAGTAGGTTGGCCAGGGTACCAGCCATCCATTAATATACTACCGCTAGA
>NC_090734.1:16272513-16275013 GCF_036898095.1 Palaemon carinicauda
CATTTTTTCCCGCACTGTTCACGACCAGTTCACTCCAGTTCGCGCATCGTTCACGCGACGTTCACACGATGGCACGAATTGGCACGCGTAGTTCACGAGAAGTTCACGCCACGTTCAAGCCAGTTCGCTCATCATTCCGCATCTCAAGCCAGTTCGCTCATCATTCCGCATCGTTTCAACATCGTTCACGCCAGTTCACGCCAGTTCACGAATTGGCCACTCTATATAAAAACGGGGCTTCACCAACCCGAGGACATTCTTGGATTGGCTTCGGAAGAAACAACAATGCTTTCTGTCGGGGACACCATTGCATTGAGGAGAAGAAACATATCTTTTTCGTTTGTATTTTTTGTTGCCCTTTATTTTTGTTTCAATAAGAAAGCATTTGATTTACATATAAATAGCAGACATAGAATATGTACAAGTATTAAGAAAGCATTTTATTTTAACATTAAAAGCAGAAAACATGAAAAGTTTTTAGGCTGTTGATTTTAAGGTAATAGAGAAAAAAGTGTGTTGAAATAAGAACTCATTTTATTTTTACATTAAAACAGCAAACAGAAAAAATTTGTTTTGCTCTTCATTTTAAGGTAATAAAGAAGAATAAGTATGTTGATGAAATAAAACATCATTTTATTTTTACATTCAAACAGCAAACTTAAAAATTTCTTGGGTTTATTTTTCAGTTCATTTTTATTTAAAACAAAAGTTTTGGGTCTTGATTGGTAATAGAGGAAAATAAGTATGTGCATGAAATAAGACATCATTTTATTTTTACATTCAAACAGCAAATATAAACAATTATTAGGTTTATATTTTTCTTTCCTTTTCATTAATTTTTTCGGTTCCTTTTTGTTTCTCTTCATTATAAAGTTATAGAAATAGTTTGAAATAAGACATCATTTTATTTTTACATTCAAACAGCAAATATAAAAATTTATTAGGTTTATTTTTCTTTCCTTTTCATTAATTTTTTCGTTTCCTTTTTGTTTCTCTTCATTATAAAGTTATAGAAATAGTTTGAAATAAGATATAATTTTTTTTTCAAATTAAAACAGCAAATATAAAAATTTATTAGGTTTATTTTTCTTTCCTTTTCATTATTTTTTTCGTTTCCTTTTTGTTTCTCTTCATTATAAAGTTCACGCCACTTCCCTGCATCATTCATTCCAGTTCACGCCAGTTCCCACACTGTTCACTCCAGTTCACTCCAGTTGGCGCATCGTTCACGACTATTTTGTGCGTGCCAATGCGTGCCACAAACTTTAAACATTTCAAAGTTCTGGGCACGCATGGCACGCATTGGTACGCTCTGGCACGCGAGTTCCCGCACTGTTCACGACATTTTCACGGCTCGTTCACGCGAGTTCGCGCATCAATGCGTGCCAGTGCGTGCCACGAATGCGTGTAAGTGTCAGGTACCCTTAAGCAGCCGCCCGGATTGGTTCTACTCCATCCACTGTTGTGAAGCTTTTGCGAGATTTCAGTCTTCTCCTTGCTTCCTGATGATTGTGGAGTATATGCCTAGGGTCATTAATTTGTTAATTCTTTTCAGTTTTGCTAACGTTGGATATGGGGTGGTGGCATACTGGCTATTTTATATAAAGATGGTAGAGGTGTGAGTTGAGTGTACCATTAATAATCTGGCAGGACTAATTTAGCCTGGGTCGATCTTATGCACATGGCATAATTTTGCTCACACTGATGTGCAGTACTCCACAGTAGAGTTACAAAGTGTTAGGGCTGTCTCTCTGAGTCTCAGGGTCTGTTCCCTAGCTGGTGTTGGCGAGTTTGTTGAGGAGGTTGTTCCTAGTTGCTAAATTATGTTTGCTTTTGTTTGTGTGCTCTAAAAGGAGAGCGTTTTGTCAAGGGTGACACCAAAGTAAACTCGGTAGGGGTGATTTTCCAGTTGTTTATCACCCCCATTTGATTTTTAGCTTTCTGTTTGATATCCATATAGATTATGGGAATTTTTAGACAAGGTGAAAAAAGGCCTCTAAGATGAAAGGTGGAAGAGGCAACTTAGTTTACCATAGGCCTTCAGGGCATATTGGAATCTCTCAAGCCATTATGAAATAGCCTTTGATGCATTCAGTAAAAACTATCAAGTCAAGATAACAAAGTAATTTAAGACAAGGGAAGAAACTGGTAAGATTAGCCGAAAGAGGCTTCCAGGACAAGTGAAATAAGGTCATCAGGACAAGTACAAAGCAGTGAAGAAATATCACTTTTAGAGAGTGGAATATTTCCTTATATTTCCTGAACCATACAATCTGCCTTTTCTCAAGGGGCGTGTTTGTTATCACTTACCTGTCTTGGTCTCTACAACTTAAACAACCGACTGAGGATGTTATTTCTTTGACATCCCAATGTGTTGAAGAATTGAATAGGAAATGGGCCAAATCTTTTTCTTGATGAAAAACAATTGTCAAGGTTTCAGGTTCCTAGTCTCTGAGAACTCTTCTTAACAAGTGTATCAGTTTGTCTGGAAAATTGCTAC
>NC_090734.1:16290013-16307513 GCF_036898095.1 Palaemon carinicauda
TAGTCACTGTCTATATAAGCTTGCCGACCAGGGTTCGATTCCCGGCCGGAGCCAAGCTCTTGTCTTTGTGAGATTTCGCCTGGGGCTCTGATCCCGAGGTCGTTAAGAGAATCCAGACATTAATATATCAAAATATATATGGCTTATTTGAATATGAAAAACACGTAAAAATGTGCAAAATTTATCATAAATTGAATGCCAAGTAACAAACTACCAATTAGCTACGATGGTGAAGATGGGTTGATTTCAATTCTAAGTACAAAATACCTGAATTCGACAGGTATAAGTATAGTAGAATTGTCATTGACTTTTATCTTCCTTCGTGGCCGAATGGGTTAGTCACTGTCTATATAAGCTTGCCGACCAGGGTTCGATTCCCGGCCGGAGCCAAGCTCTTGTCTTTGTGAGATTTCGCCTTGGGCTCTGATCCCGAGGTCGTTGAGAGAATCCAGACATTAATATATCAAAATATATATGGCTTATTTGAATATGAAAAACACGTAAAAATGTGCAAAATTTATCATAAATTGAATGCCAAGTAACAAACTACCAATTAGCTACGATGGTGAAGATGGGTTGATTTCAATTCTAAGTACAAAATACCTGAATTCGACAGGTATAAGTATAGTAGAATTGTCATTGACTTTTATCTTCCTTCGTGGCCGAATGGGTTAGTCACTGTCTATATAAGCTTGCCGACCAGGGTTCGATTCCCGGCCGGAGCCAAGCTCTTGTCTTTGTGAGATTTCGCCTGGGGCTCTGATCCCGAGGTCGTTAAGAGAATCCAGACATTAATATATCAAAATATATATGGCTTATTTGAATATGAAAAACACGTAAAAATGTGCAAAATTTATCATAAATTGAATGCCAAGTAACAAACTACCAATTAGCTACGATGGTGAAGATGGGTTGATTTCAATTCTAAGTACAAAATACCTGAATTCGACAGGTATAAGTATAGTAGAATTGTCATTGACTTTTATCTTCCTTCGTGGCCGAATGGGTTAGTCACTGTCTATATAAGCTTGCCGACCAGGGTTCGATTCCCGGCCGGAGCCAAGCTCTTGTCTTTGTGAGATTTCGCCTTGGGCTCTGATCCCGAGGTCGTTGAGAGAATCCAGACATTAATATATCAAAATATATATGGCTTATTTGAATATGAAAAACACGTAAAAATGTGCAAAATTTATCATAAATTGAATGCCAAGTAACAAACTACCAATTAGCTACGATGGTGAAGATGGGTTGATTTCAATTCTAAGTACAAAATACCTGAATTCGACAGGTATAAGTATAGTAGAATTGTCATTGACTTTTATCTTCCTTCGTGGCCGAATGGGTTAGTCACTGTCTATATAAGCTTGCCGACCAGGGTTCGATTCCCGGCCGGAGCCAAGCTCTTGTCTTTGTGAGATTTCGCCTGGGGCTCTGATCCCGAGGTCGTTAAGAGAATCCAGACATTAATATATCAAAATATATATGGCTTATTTGAATATGAAAAACACGTAAAAATGTGCAAAATTTATCATAAATTGAATGCCAAGTAACAAACTACCAATTAGCTACGATGGTGAAGATGGGTTGATTTCAATTCTAAGTACAAAATACCTGAATTCGACAGGTATAAGTATAGTAGAATTGTCATTGACTTTTATCTTCCTTCGTGGCCGAATGGGTTAGTCACTGTCTATATAAGCTTGCCGACCAGGGTTCGATTCCCGGCCGGAGCCAAGCTCTTGTCTTTGTGAGATTTCGCCTGGGGCTCTGATCCCGAGGTCGTTAAGAGAATCCAGACATTAATATATCAAAATATATATGGCTTATTTGAATATGAAAAACACGTAAAAATGTGCAAAATTTATCATAAATTGAATGCCAAGTAACAAACTACCAATTAGCTACGATGGTGAAGATGGGTTGATTTCAATTCTAAGTACAAAATACCTGAATTCGACAGGTATAAGTATAGTAGAATTGTCATTGACTTTTATCTTCCTTCGTGGCCGAATGGGTTAGTCACTGTCTATATAAGCTTGCCGACCAGGGTTCGATTCCCGGCCAGAGCCAAGCTCTTGTCTTTGTGAGATTTCGCCTGGGGCTCTGATCCCGAGGTCGTTAAGAGAATCCAGACATTAATATATCAAAATATATATGGCTTATTTGAATATGAAAAACACATAAAAATGTGTAAAATTTATCATAAATTGAATGCCAAGTAACAAACTACCAATTAGCTACGATGGTGAAGATGGGTTGATTTCAATTCTAAGTACAAAATACCTGAATTCGACAGGTATAAGTATAGTAGAATTGTCATTGACTTTTATCTTCCTTCGTGGCCGAATGGGTTAGTCACTGTCTATATAAGCTTGCCGACCAGGGTTCGATTCCCGGCCGGAGCCAAGCTCTTGTCTTTGTGAGATTTCGCCTGGGGCTCTGATCCCGAGGTCGTTAAGAGAATCCAGACATTAATATATCAAAATATATATGGCTTATTTGAATATGAAAAACACGTAAAAACTGTGCAAAATTTATCATAAATTGAATGCCAAGTAACAAACTACCAATTAGCTACGATGGTGAAGATGGGTTGATTTCAATTCTAAGTACAAAATACCTGAATTCGACAGGTATAAGTATAGTAGAATTGTCATTGACTTTTATCTTCCTTCGTGGCCGAATGGGTTAGTCACTGTCTATATAAGCTTGCCGACCAGGGTTCGATTCCCGGCCGGAGCCAAGCTCTTGTCTTTGTGAGATTTCGCCTGGGGCTCTGATCCCGAGGTCGTTAAGAGAATCCAGACATTAATATATCAAAATATATATGGCTTATTTGAATATGAAAAACACGTAAAAATGTGCAAAATTTATCATAAATTGAATGCCAAGTAACAAACTACCAATTAGCTACGATGGTGAAGATGGGTTGATTTCAATTCTAAGTACAAAATACCTGAATTCGACAGGTATAAGTATAGTAGAATTGTCATTGACTTTTATCTTCCTTCGTGGCCGAATGGGTTAGTCACTGTCTATATAAGCTTGCCGACTAGGGTTCGATTCCCGGCCGGAGCCAAGCTCTTGTCTTTGTGAGATTTCGCCTTGGGCTCTGATCCCGAGGTCGTTAAGAGAATCCAGACATTAATATATCAAAATATATATGGCTTATTTGAATATGAAAAACACGTAAAAATGTGCAAAATTTATCATAAATTGAATGCCAAGTAACAAACTACCAATTAGCTACGATGGTGAAGATGGGTTGATTTCAATTCTAAGTACAAAATACCTGAATTCGACAGGTATAAGTATAGTAGAATTGTCATTGACTTTTATCTTCCTTCGTGGCCGAATGGGTTAGTCACTGTCTATATAAGCTTGCCGACCAGGGTTCGATTCCCGGCCGGAGCCAAGCTCTTGTCTTTGTGAGATTTCGCCTGGGGCTCTGATCCCGAGGTCGTTAAGAGAATCCAGACATTAATATATCAAAATATATATGGCTTATTTGAATATGAAAAACACGTAAAAATGTGCAAAATTTATCATAAATTGAATGCCAAGTAACAAACTACCAATTAGCTACGATGGTGAAGATGGGTTGATTTCAATTCTAAGTACGAAATACCTGAATTCGACAGGTATAAGTATAGTAGAATTGTCATTGACTTTTATCTTCCTTCGTGGCCGAATGGGTTAGTCACTGTCTATATAAGCTTGCCGACCAGGGTTCGATTCCCGGCCGGAGCCAAGCTCTTGTCTTTGTGAGATTTCGCCTGGGGCTCTGATCCCGAGGTCGTTAAGAGAATCCAGACATTAATATATCAAAATATATATGGCTTATTTGAATATGAAAAACACGTAAAAATGTGCAAAATTTATCATAAATTGAATGCCAAGTAACAAACTACCAATTAGCTACGATGGTGAAGATGGGTTGATTTCAATTCTAAGTACAAAATACCTGAATTCGACAGGTATAAGTATAGTAGAATTGTCATTGACTTTTATCTTCCTTCGTGGCCGAATGGGTTAGTCACTGTCTATATAAGCTTGCCGACCAGGGTTCGATTCCCGGCCGGAGCCAAGCTCTTGTCTTTGTGAGATTTCGCCTGGGGCTCTGATCCCGAGGTCGTTAAGAGAATCCAGACATTAATATATCAAAATATATATGGCTTATTTGAATATGAAAAACACGTAAAAATGTGCAAAATTTATCATAAATTGAATGCCAAGTAACAAACTACCAATTAGCTACGATGGTGAAGATGGGTTGATTTCAATTCTAAGTACAAAATACCTGAATTCGACAGGTATAAGTATAGTAGAATTGTCATTGACTTTTATCTTCCTTCGTGGCCGAATGGGTTAGTCACTGTCTATATAAGCTTGCCGACCAGGGTTTGATTCCCGGCCGGAGCCAAGCTCTTGTCTTTGTGAGATTTCGCCTGGGGCTCTGATCCCGAGGTCGTTAAGAGAATCCAGACATTAATATATCAAAATATATATGGCTTATTTGAATATGAAAAACACGTAAAAACTGTGCAAAATTTATCATAAATTGAATGCCAAGTAACAAACTACCAATTAGCTACGATGGTGAAGATGGGTTGATTTCAATTCTAAGTACAAAATACCTGAATTCGACAGGTATAAGTATAGTAGAATTGTCATTGACTTTTATCTTCCTTCGTGGCCGAATGGGTTAGTCACTGTCTATATAAGCTTGCCGACTAGGGTTCGATTCCCGGCCGGAGCCAAGCTCTTGTCTTTGTGAGATTTCGCCTTGGGCTCTGATCCCGAGGTCGTTAAGAGAATCCAGACATTAATATATCAAAATATATATGGCTTATTTGAATATGAAAAACACGTAAAAATGTGCAAAATTTATCATAAATTGAATGCCAAGTAACAAACTACCAATTAGCTACGATGGTGAAGATGGGTTGATTTCAATTCTAAGTACAAAATACCTGAATTCGACAGGTATAAGTATAGTAGAATTGTCATTGACTTTTATCTTCCTTCGTGGCCGAATGGGTTAGTCACTGTCTATATAAGCTTGCCGACCAGGGTTCGATTCCCGGCCGGAGCCAAGCTCTTGTCTTTGTGAGATTTCGCCTGGGGCTCTGATCCCGAGGTCGTTAAGAGAATCCAGACATTAATATATCAAAATATATATGGCTTATTTGAATATGAAAAACACGTAAAAATGTGCAAAATTTATCATAAATTGAATGCCAAGTAACAAACTACCAATTAGCTACGATGGTGAAGATGGGTTGATTTCAATTCTAAGTACGAAATACCTGAATTCGACAGGTATAAGTATAGTAGAATTGTCATTGACTTTTATCTTCCTTCGTGGCCGAATGGGTTAGTCACTGTCTATATAAGCTTGCCGACCAGGGTTCGATTCCCGGCCGGAGCCAAGCTCTTGTCTTTGTGAGATTTCGCCTGGGGCTCTGATCCCGAGGTCGTTAAGAGAATCCAGACATTAATATATCAAAATATATATGGCTTATTTGAATATGAAAAACACGTAAAAATGTGCAAAATTTATCATAAATTGAATGCCAAGTAACAAACTACCAATTAGCTACGATGGTGAAGATGGGTTGATTTCAATTCTAAGTACAAAATACCTGAATTCGACAGGTATAAGTATAGTAGAATTGTCATTGACTTTTATCTTCCTTCGTGGCCGAATGGGTTAGTCACTGTCTATATAAGCTTGCCGACCAGGGTTCGATTCCCGGCCGGAGCCAAGCTCTTGTCTTTGTGAGATTTCGCCTGGGGCTCTGATCCCGAGGTCGTTAAGAGAATCCAGACATTAATATATCAAAATATATATGGCTTATTTGAATATGAAAAACACGTAAAAATGTGCAAAATTTATCATAAATTGAATGCCAAGTAACAAACTACCAATTAGCTACGATGGTGAAGATGGGTTGATTTCAATTCTAAGTACAAAATACCTGAATTCGACAGGTATAAGTATAGTAGAATTGTCATTGACTTTTATCTTCCTTCGTGGCCGAATGGGTTAGTCACTGTCTATATAAGCTTGCCGACCAGGGTTTGATTCCCGGCCGGAGCCAAGCTCTTGTCTTTGTGAGATTTCGCCTGGGGCTCTGATCCCGAGGTCGTTAAGAGAATCCAGACATTAATATATCAAAATATATATGGCTTATTTGAATATGAAAAACACGTAAAAACTGTGCAAAATTTATCATAAATTGAATGCCAAGTAACAAACTACCAATTAGCTACGATGGTGAAGATGGGTTGATTTCAATTCTAAGTACAAAATACCTGAATTCGACAGGTATAAGTATAGTAGAATTGTCATTGACTTTTATCTTCCTTCGTGGCCGAATGGGTTAGTCACTGTCTATATAAGCTTGCCGACCAGGGTTCGATTCCCGGCCGGAGCCAAGCTCTTGTCTTTGTGAGATTTCGCCTGGGGCTCTGATCCCGAGGTCGTTAAGAGAATCCAGACATTAATATATCAAAATATATATGGCTTATTTGAATATGAAAAACACGTAAAAATGTGCAAAATTTATCATAAATTGAATGCCAAGTAACAAACTACCAATTAGCTACGATGGTGAAGATGGGTTGATTTCAATTCTAAGTACAAAATACCTGAATTCGACAGGTATAAGTATAGTAGAATTGTCATTGACTTTTATCTTCCTTCGTGGCCGAATGGGTTAGTCACTGTCTATATAAGCTTGCCGACCAGGGTTCGATTCCCGGCCGGAGCCAAGCTCTTGTCTTTGTGAGATTTCGCCTGGGGCTCTGATCCCGAGGTCGTTAAGAGAATCCAGACATTAATATATCAAAATATATATGGCTTATTTGAATATGAAAAACACGTAAAAACTGTGCAAAATTTATCATAAATTGAATGCCAAGTAACAAACTACCAATTAGCTACGATGGTGAAGATGGGTTGATTTCAATTCTAAGTACAAAATACCTGAATTCGACAGGTATAAGTATAGTAAAATTGTCATTGACTTTTATCTTCCTTCGTGGCCGAATGGGTTAGTCACTGTCTATATAAGCTTGCCGACCAGGGTTCGATTCCCGGCCGGAGCCAAGCTCTTGTCTTTGTGAGATTTCGCCTGGGGCTCTGATCCCGAGGTCGTTAAGAGAATCCAGACATTAATATATCAAAATATATATGGCTTATTTGAATATGAAAAACACGTAAAAATGTGCAAAATTTATCATAAATTGAATGCCAAGTAACAAACTACCAATTAGCTACGATGGTGAAGATGGGTTGATTTCAATTCTAAGTACAAAATACCTGAATTCGACAGGTATAAGTATAGTAGAATTGTCATTGACTTTTATCTTCCTTCGTGGCCGAATGGGTTAGTCACTGTCTATATAAGCTTGCCGACCAGGGTTCGATTCCCGGCCGGAGCCAAGCTCTTGTCTTTGTGAGATTTCGCCTGGGGCTCTGATCCCGAGGTCGTTAAGAGAATCCAGACATTAATATATCAAAATATATATGGCTTATTTGAATATGAAAAACACGTAAAAATGTGCAAAATTTATCATAAATTGAATGCCAAGTAACAAACTACCAATTAGCTACGATGGTGAAGATGGGTTGATTTCAATTCTAAGTACAAAATACCTGAATTCGACAGGTATAAGTATAGTAGAATTGTCATTGACTTTTATCTTCCTTCGTGGCCGAATGGGTTAGTCACTGTCTATATAAGCTTGCCGACCAGGGTTCGATTCCCGGCCGGAGCCAAGCTCTTGTCTTTGTGAGATTTCGCCTGGGGCTCTGATCCCGAGGTCGTTAAGAGAATCCAGACATTAATAAATCAAAATATATATGGCTTATTTGAATATGAAAAACACGTAAAAATGTGCAAAATTTATCATAAATTGAATGCCAAGTAACAAACTACCAATTAGCTACGATGGTGAAGATGGGTTGATTTCAATTCTAAGTACAAAATACCTGAATTCGACAGGTATAAGTATAGTAGAATTGTCATTGACTTTTATCTTCCTTCGTGGCCGAATGGGTTAGTCACTGTCTATATAAGCTTGCCGACCAGGGTTCGATTCCCGGCCGGAGCCAAGCTCTTGTCTTTGTGAGATTTCGCCTGGGGCTCTGATCCCGAGGTCGTTAAGAGAATCCAGACATTAATATATCAAAATATATATGGCTTATTTGAATATGAAAAACACGTAAAAATGTGCAAAATTTATCATAAATTGAATGCCAAGTAACAAACTACCAATTAGCTACGATGGTGAAGATGGGTTGATTTCAATTCTAAGTACAAAATACCTGAATTCGACAGGTATAAGTATAGTAGAATTGTCATTGACTTTTATCTTCCTTCGTGGCCGAATGGGTTAGTCACTGTCTATATAAGCTTGCCGACCAGGGTTCGATTCCCGGCCGGAGCCAAGCTCTTGTCTTTGTGAGATTTCGCCTGGGGCTCTGATCCCGAGGTCGTTAAGAGAATCCAGACATTAATATATCAAAATATATATGGCTTATTTGAATATGAAAAACACGTAAAAATGTGCAAAATTTATCATATATATATATATATATATATATATATATATATATATATATATATATATATGTATATATATATATATATATATATATGTATGCATATACATATGTATACATAAATATATACAGTATATATACATATATATATGTATATAAATATATATATATATATATATATATATATATATATATATATATATATATATATATATATTTATACATACATATATATAATAGTATTATAATAAAAGTACACATTCACATTTATTTCTTACAGAATTTGACATGTAACCGATGATTTATGAAAAACGATTTTATATTACGTGCATATCCTACCTATTTATTCATACAATTCTTTTTTATTATATCACATTCCCTCAATCATTCAATCTTTTTATTTCCCAGCAAGACATAATCAAAATATAAGTAAATGAAGATAAAAAAAAAAAAACATTAACAGCTATTCTCATGACTAGAAATTTCTTCAATGGATCTAGTACTGAAGGAGATAAGATCGAGTTGCTCCAAAGTGGAGAAGTTCAAAGCTTTCGAGTTTGGAATGGAAGTGAGAGACATATAGGGGGAAGGGGGAGAATGAAGGAAGGGGGAGGAGGGATGGAGGATAGGGGTGATGTCTATAATGGAGATGGAGAGAGGGGGGATAAGATTTAGGGATTCAGGGATGAAATAGAAGATGTTACAAACGTGGTTAATCTGCCATCGATGTTGCGTCACTGGGACCTGAGGGGGAATAGATAATGGCTTCTAGAGAGAGAGAGAGAGAGAGAGAGAGAGAGAGAGAGAGAGAGAGAGAGAGAGAGAGAGAGAGAGAGATTGTTTATATATCTGATCAATGGAAACTCCTCTATCTCATCAGTAATTAAAAAAAGTTCCTTTCTTCATTCTGGGCTTCATGATATAGTAGAGAGAGAGAGAGAGATACATTCATTAAAGGTTTAAAAGCCACTCATGAATGGCAGAGGCAAGGGATAGTGACATTGCCCTATCAAGCAGGACAATGCCCTTAAGACTGACTTGTAGTATTTCAGTATTCCACATCACATTGATGATCCTTCTCGTCCTTCCCAGGGAAGAAAACCATTCAACTATCAATTAGTAGCCTTTGTGTTTCCATAAAAACACATGGGCTAAACTCTCTCTGTTTTCATTGACTTCGAATGGTCCACCATTAAGTAACTAAGTAGATAAAAAAGGAGATAATCAAAGACAGGCAACATTACAAGTACTAAAATATGAACTGATTCATTAATACGTTTCCACGTGCTTTCATCTTGGGGAGTAAAAGATGTTATCTCGAGAAATGGGAACTTGAAAGAGAGAGAGAGAGAGAGAGAGAGAGAGAGAGAGAGAGAGAGAGAGAGAGAGAGAGAGAGAGAGAGAGAGAGAGAGATTAGGTAATATGGGGAATATGATAATTATGACTTTCTCATATGCTATCATCTCAAGAGATGAAGAAGTGAGTGAACTAGTGATTGAGGGAAAGAGGAAAGATGAGAGAAAAATATAATTATTTTGTAATCTCTGAAGGAGACTGCAAGAGCCAAAGGACACTAAAATAATGAAGAGATATAAAGGTGAAAGAAGAAAATTGAATGAATAAGTAAAGATGACGGAGAAGAAAGTTGTTAAAAAATTGAAGGCATTCAAATATTTCCGTCTGAAAATGTCTCTAAATGCAAGAAGATAAAGCAAAGTTTCACATTCAGTAAACAGTAGAGAAAATATAATTCACAGAGGAGATTCAATGTTGAAAATAGTTATCAAAAAGTAGTTTCTCAAAGAAAAATCAGTTGAAAAGTCATCAAAAGTAGTTTTTTCAGTGGAGAATCAAAGTTGAAAATAGTCATCAAAAAGTATTTGCTCAAAGATAAATCAGATGTAAATAGTTATAAAAGAATTAGTTTCTTAAAGAATCAAAGTTGAATATAGTCATCAAAGTAGTTTTTCAAAGGAGAATCAAAGTTGAGAATAGTCATCAAAAAGTATTTTCTCAAAATTGAATCAAATGTAAATAGTTATAAAAGAATTATTTTCTCAAAGAAAATTCAAATTGAAAATAGTCATCAAAAAGTAGTTTCTCAAAAAAATATCAGTTGAAAATAGTAACCAAAAAGTAGTTTCTCAAAGGAGAATCAAAGTTCAAAATAGTCATCAAAAAGTAGTTTCTCAAAGAAGTATCAAAGAGGAAAATAATCATCAAAAAGTATTTCTTCAAAGAAGAATGAAAGATGAAAATAGTTATTAAAAAGTAGTTTCTCAAAGAAATATCAGTTGAAAATAGTCATCAAAAAGTATTTGCTCAAAGATGAATCAAATGTAAATAGTCATCAAAAAGTAGATTCTCAAAGAAGTATCAAAGATGAAAATAGTCATCAAAAAATATTTTCTCAAAGAAGAATCAAAGATGAAAATAATCATCAAAAAGTAGTTTCTCAAAGAAGTATCAAATTGAAAATAATCATCAAAAAGTAGTTTCTCAAAGAAGTATCAAATTGAAAATAATCATCAAAAAGTAGTTTCTCAAAGAAGTATCAAATTGAAAATAATCATCAAAAAGTAGTTTCTCAAAGAAGTTTCAAATTGAAAATAATCATCAAAAAGTAGTTTCTCAAAGAAGTATCAAAGATGAAAATAGTCATCAAAAAGTAGTTTCCAAAAGAAGTATCAAAGATGAAAATAGTCATCAAAAAGTAGTTTCTCAAAGAAGAATCAAAGTTGACTAGTCATCAAAAAGTAGTTTCTCAAAGAAGAATCAAATTGAAAATAGTCATCAAAAAGTAGTTTCTCAAAGAAGAATCAAAGTTGAAAATAATCATCAAAAAGTATTTTCTCAAAGAAGAATCAAAGATGAAAATAGACATTAAAAAGTAGTATCCTAAAGAAAAATCAAATTGAAAATGGTCATCAAAAAATAGTTTCTCAAAGAAGTATCAAAGATGAAAATAGTCATCAAAAAGTAGTTTCCCAAGACCAACGGGTCAAACCTCGAGACTCGGAAAGCGAACCGCTGATAGATTTCCTCTTTAACGAGAAGCGAAAGTTGCACTCGGAAAGTTGAATTGCCAAGTGGAAAGAGAACTAAGACAAGAAGAGAAAATAAAATGGTAGAAATCGACGTAGCTGTTGGCGGTACACCTAAAAATGTGCCATAAAAAAACTGTAAAATTCCTGGAGTAAATGTTACCAGGCATTTACCGTTTTGATATATTGACGATATTGCGGTCACCAACCTGTAAACCTTAATAACAAAGTTGGATAAAATTACGGTCGCCTGTATTTTACTGAAAAACGGCTGGGAACTATATTTCTAAAGAGAATTTCCGATTAAAATAGGGTTTTTTTTTTCCAGTGAATACATGCAGGCGGTAGGTTGAAATCATGAGAGGCTAAAAATAAAAGAAAAAAAAAAACAGCTGTATGAGGCGTAATGAAAAGGAGAGGAAGAGAATATTTGTGAATTTAAACAGATAAACATCAAAACTAAAAACAAAAACATTCATTCAATCATTAAAAAAGTTCGCAATACTATAGGTGAAAAATGGAGTAGGAATATAAAGAATTCGCAATATCCAAGGTACGATAAACCATGGAGTAGGATTATTAATTCGAGAGACAATTTGAAAAAATAACATAGATGCATACTTATATTAGATCACCAGACCTAACTTTAACATCAATATATTTGTTAGCCTATAGGCTGGTTTAACAGTTGAATATATGAAAATGAATAATAAAAACAATCAATATATCTACTTGTCATTAGACGCACTGCCGGACTGATCTTCGAGTCCCACTGAAGCTCAATAGTTTCTTTGGTCGCAGCAACCTCATCATCCTTGTGAGCTAAGGAGGGAGCTTGGAAGAGCTTATAGGTATACCTGGTAAGACATCAGCAACCATTGCCTGGCCCTCCTGATCTTAGCTTGGGTGGAGAAGGGTCTTTGGTGCCAATCATATGTACATATGTTCAGTCTCTAGGGCAATGTCACTATCCTTTGCCTCTGCCATTCATGAGCGGATTTAAACCATTAAAAAATAAAGGTCTCTAGGGCACTGTCCTGCTAGCTAGGGAAATGTCATTGTCCCTCGTCTCTGCCATTCATGTGCGGACTTTAAACCATTAAAAAATAAAGGTCTCCAGGGTACTGTCCTGCTAGCTAGGGAAATGTCATTGTCCCTCGTCTCTGCCATTCATGTGCGGACTTTAAACCATTAAAAAATAAAGGTCTCCAGGGCACTGTCCTGCTAGCTAGGGAAATGTCATTGTCCCTCGTCTCTGCCATTCATGTGCGAGACTTTAAACCATTAAAAAATAAAGGGTCTCTAGGGCCACTGTCCTGCTAGCTAGGGAAATGTCATTGTCCCTCGTCTCTGCCATTCATGTGCGGACTTTAAACCATTAAAAAATAAAGGTCTCCAGGGCACTGTCCTGCTAGCTAGGGAAATGTCATTGTCCCCTCGTCTCTGCCATTCATGTGCGGACTTTAAAACCATTAAAAAATAAAGGTCTCCAGGGCACTGTCCTGCTAGCTAGGGAAATGTCATTGTCCCCTCGTCTCTGCCATTCATGTGCGGACTTTAAACCGATTAAAAAATAAAGGTCTCCAGGGCACTGTCCTGCTAGCTAGGGAAATGTCATTGTCCCTCGTCTCTGCCATTCATGTGCGGACTTTAAACCATTAAAAAATAAAGGTCTCCAGGGGCACTGTCCTGCTAGCTAGGGAAATGTCATTGTCCCTCGTCTCTGCCATTCATGTGCGGACTTTAAACCATTAAAAAATAAAGGTCTCCAGGGCACTGTCCTGCTAGCTAGGGAAATGTCATTGTCCCTCGTCTCTGCCATTCATGTGCGGACTTTAAACCATTAAAAAATAAAGGTCTCCAGGGTACTGTCCTGCTAGCTAGGGGAAATGTCATTGTCCCTCGTCTCTGCCATTCATGTGCGGACTTTAAACCATAAAAAAATAAAGGTCTCCAGGGTACTGTCCTGCTAGCTAGGGAAATGTCATTGTCCCTCGTCTCTGCCATTCATGTGCGGACTTTAAACCATTAAAAAATAAAGGATCTCCAGGGGTACTGTCCTGCTAGCTAGGGAAATGTCATTGTCCCTCGTCTCTGCCATTCATGTGCGGACTTTAAACCATTAAAAAATAAAGGTCTCCAGGGTACTGTCCTGCTAGCTAGGGAAATGTCATTGTCCCTCGTCTCTGCCATTCATGTGCGGACTTTAAACCATTAAAAAATAAAGGTCTCCAGGGTACTGTCCTGCTAGCTAGGGAAATGTCATTGTCCCTCGTCTCTGCCATTCATGTGCGGACTTTAAACCATTAAAAAATAAAGGTCTCCAGGGGTACTGTCCTGCTAGCTAGGGAAATGTCATTGTCCCTCGTCTCTGCCATTCATGTGCGGACTTTAAACATTAAAAAATAAAGGTCTCCAGGGTACTGTCCTGCTAGCTAGGGAAATGTCACTGTCCCTCGTCTCTGCCATTCATGTGCGGACTTTAAACCATTAAAAAATAAAGGTCTCCAGGGTACTGTCCTGCTAGCTAGGGAAATGTCACTGTCCCTCGTCTCTGCCATTCATGTGCGGACTTTAAACCATTAAAAAATAAAGGTCTCCAGGGGTACTGTCCTGCTAGCTAGGGGAAATGTCACTGTCCCTCGTCTCTGCCATTCATGTGCGGACTTTAAACCATTAAAAAATAAAGGTCTCCAGGGTACTGTCCTGCTAGCTAGGGAAATGTCACTGTCCCTCGTCTCTGCCATTCATGTGCGGACTTTAAACCATTAAAAAATAAAGGTCTCCAGGGTACTGTCCTGCTAGCTAGGGAAATGTCACTGTCCCCTCGTCTCTGCCATTCAATGTGCGGACTTTAAACCATTAAAAAATAAAGGTCTCTAGGGTACTGTCCTGCTAGCTAGGGGAAATGTCACTGTCCCCTCGTCTCTGCCCATTCATGTGCGGACTTTAAACCATTAAAAAATAAAGGTCTCCAGGGTACTGTCCTGCTAGCTAGGGAAATGTCACTGTCCCCTCGTCTCTGCCATTCATGTGCGGACTTTAAACCATTAAAAAATAAAGGTCTCCAGGGTACTGTCCTGCTAGCTAGGGAAATGTCACTGACCCTCGTCTCTGCCATTCATGTGCGGACTTTAAACCATTAAAAAATAAAGGTCTCCAGGGTACTGTCCTGCTAGCTAGGGAAATGTCACTGTCCCCTCGTCTCTGCCATTCATGTGCGGACTTTAAACCATTAAAAAATAAAGGTCTCCAGGGTACTGTCCTGCTAGCTAGGGAAATGTCACTGTCCCTCGTCTCTGCCATTCATGTGCGGACTTTAAACCATTAAAAAATAAAGGTCTCCAGGGTACTGTCCTGCTAGCTAGGGAAATGTCACTGTCCCCTCGTCTCTGCCATTCATGTGCGGACTTTAAACCATTAAAAAATAAAGGTCTCCAGGGTACTGTCCTGCTAGCTAGGGAAATGTCACTGTCCCTCGTCTCTGCCATTCATGTGCGGACTTTAAATCATTAAAAAAATAAAGGTCTCCAGGGTACTGTCCTGCTAGCTAGGGAAATGTCACTGTCCCTCGTCTCTGCCATTCATGTGCGGACTTTAAATCATTAAAAAATAAAGGTCTCTAGGGTACTGTCCTGCTAGCTAGGGAAAGGACACTGTCCTTTGCCTCTGCCATTCATGAGCGGACTTTAAACCATTAAAAATTATAAAAAAAGTAAAAAAAAAAAAAAAAAAAAAAAATCAACAGAAGAAAAAAACGACCATATCGCGTCCTTCTTCCACTCAACAGGATCGCGCCCTAACTTCCTCAAACTTAGTTTGAACCGAGTTTAATGTCACGTAACTTGTTAGGATAAAGTTCCTACGGTAAAGGATCACAATAACAGCCCAGGATCACCCTTTAGGATCCCCCCTTTAGGATCTCCTAATAGGACATCTCTGAGAGTTGGAAATAAAAGAAAAAATAAAGAGAAGTTTGGATGGATGATTGACATAACGAAGGTTTTGCCCCTTTCACGAATGACTTCCAATCTCCTTATTTGGAAGGTTCGATGCGTCCCCGGCTGATTCGTGGTCTCTCTCTCTCTCTCTCTCTCTCTCTCTCTCTCTCTCTCTCTCTCTCTCTCTTTATTCTTTTATTGTCCGTTTTCTTCAGATTTCTTATGTCCCCCACTTCTCATCTGTTTCTTCTTAAGCAACATTTCCTAAAATGTTTTAATTTTTTTTTTTACTTCGTATTTTTACTTATCTATTTATTTATTTCCTTTTTTCTTCGCCTCCTTATTATCCTTTCTTTTTTCTTTCATCCTTTATTGCCCCTTTTCTTTGGATTTCTTATGTCGCCTTCTTCTCATCTGTTTCTTCCTAAGCAACCTTTCCTAAATTTTATTTTTTTCCTTCGTATTTTCCCTTGTTTATCTTCTGGTTTTGTTTCATTTTTTTCTTCGTCTCCATATTATCCCTATTTTAATCATTTATCTTTGTCCTGCTACTATTTTTTTACGTTTAGATTTCTTCTCTTCGTCATCACAGTGTTCAGTCTCTTTTTATTTAGCTCCTACTCATTAACCTCCTTCATTATTTACTATCCCCCTTTAATTTGATAACTACTCATTGTTCACTTTCCTCATCCTCTACATCCCCTCCTCCTCCTCCCTCATCCTCCATCTCATAGTCTTCCTTCCTCTATTTCCATATTTGAAGGCCACGAGTCATCAAATATTTACATTCCAAGTCTGGGCCAGGAACTCTCCCCCTTCCCCTCCCCCTCAAGCGGTCTGGGTCAGGAACTTTCCCCTCCCCCCCCTCCCCCTCCCCCCTTGAGCGATTACTTGTTTGTGCAAGCGGTGTCTCTTACGAGGAACAGAAGAAGTTCAGAATAAATCGGGAAAAACGTGGCCCTACGAGGCTTCATTTAATTTTAATGTTACATTTCGATACGTTTCGAATACATTCATGAATCTTTTATAATCGTTTCGAAATTAATCAGAATAGCAAATATCTTTTGATTTACTATATATATATATATATATATATATATATATATATATATATATATATATATATATATATATATATATATATATATATACACACACACACTTTTTCTGATTGATTGATATTTTAAGTATTCCAAAGCGTTATTACATGAATTTTGAAAACTTTTTGAATTTGTTTTCTAACAATTAATTTATTCAATTCCATATATAAAATGAGACGTACATAGTTTCATTGACAAAAACTCAAAAATCGTTCAATAGGTAAATCCTTCATAGAGTTATCTATACAGAACTTGTATATTTTAACTTGTAAAAGAGTAATTCAACTTCATTTATTAATGCTTGATAAGTGATTAATCGACACACGGGTGCTTCATTTGGTAACACTACTGAAAAGCAAAGGTAAACTAGAAAAGCATTCAGAGAGTGCAGACCTCCGCTACAGCAGCTTATTTCTCGAACCAGCTTGCCTTTCCCAGAGTCAGTTTAAAGGTTTAAAGGTCGCTCATGAATGGCAGAGGCAAGGGACAGTGACATTGCCCTAGCAATCAGGACAATGACTGACCATATATCATATGATCAGTGCCCAAGCCTCCTCTCCACCCAAGCTAGGACCATGGAGGGCCAGGCAGTGGCTGCTGATGACTCAGCAGATAGACCTATAGGCTCCCCAAACCCCCCAACCTTAGGTCACAAGGATGGTAAGGTTGCAGACACTAATGGCACTAACGAGTCTGAGCGGGACTCGAACCCCCGACTGGTAAACACCAGGCAGAGACGTTACCAATCAAGCCACATCAACACTTTAGGCTTATTTGAAGTGAAGACACATCATGTCCAAGAATCAGACAAACAGGGGCGAAAACATAACTTCCTCCCAACT